>NC_074691.1:10206822-10509841 GCF_029448725.1 Salvelinus fontinalis | reverse complement strand
ACAGAGACAGAGAGACAGAGACAGAGAGACAGAGACAGAGAGACAGAGAGACAGAGAGACAGAGAGACAGAGAGACAGAGAGACAGAGAGACAGAGAGACAGAGAGACAGAGAGACAGAGAGACAGAGAGACAGAGAGACAGAGAGAGCGAGAGAGCGAGAGAGCGAGAGAGACAGAGCGAGAGAGCGACAGAGAGAGAGAGAGACAGAGAGAGAGAGAGACAGAGAGAGAGAGAGACTGAGAGAGACAGACAGAGAGAGAGAGAGACTGAGAGAGACAGACAGAGAGAGAGGGAGAGAGAGAGAGAGCCGGGAGTGGCCCGTCTGTCTTCTTCAACCCTCTTTAAACCATCTCGACTCCGCCGCAAAGACGGAAAACAACAACATGTAAACAAAGAGAGAACCATCCTCCTCCCATCTCCAGAAGTATTGTAATGCTCTGACTAGCCCCCCTTCCCTGTGGTCACTGCTGATGACAGAGTAATGAGTGGATTGTGTCGACAGACTGGAGTCAGGCTGGTATCCACCAGCATAGTATTCATAGTTGGAATATGTACAAAAACAATACCCAATTTACTAACCATTAAGACTTGAACCATTGAACAACAAATCAGAGCTATTTCCTGCATATTTCTGAGGTCATTTTTCAGTCTGAGAAAAATGTGCTAAATATGCCATTGTATTATAAACACTTGTAAATGTGTCTTCATATCAAAACTGCTATAGGAAACTAGCACAAGCAATCAAACTGGAGCATTATAAAGACTTGAGTCTTATTGTTTAGGATGGTTCCCTGGAACGTGTTGGATGCATACACCAAGCTCAGTGTTCCCTTGAGGATACCACCACATCACAACACAACAGTCCCTGCACTCACTGCTCGGTACCCAGTGTGTCCGAGGGAGTCCCAGGGCTGCTCACCTAAGCCCTGCCTGAACAGGCATCTGCCACGGACTGTCTGTGCGCCAGGCAGCCCTGACTACGAGGGAGAGACAGGGTCTGGGACTGGGTTGGGTGCAACTAGTCTTCTCTCCAGGAGGGGGCAGTGTACCCAGTTAAAGGTTCCTGCCAGGAAGGGAGGGAGGGAAGCAGCAGTCGTGGGCAGACTGAGGACGGACGATGGAGGGTGGTGGATGCAGCTCTTTCTGGCCACTGCCCAGGAGGAGGAGGAGGAGGAGAGATGAGGAGAGGATAGGGAGGGTTACTAATGATGGTGCTCTTCCTGCCTTTGATCGAGATGGGGAAGGCGGTGGGTGGAAAGGTAAAAGGTGTGCTGCTGGGGTATGAGGAGAAATCAAAATCAAATCAAATGTATTTATATAGCCCTTCGTACATCAGCTGATATCTCAAAGTGCTGTACAGAAACCCAGCCTAAAACCCCAAACAGCAAGCAATGCAGGTGTAGAAGCACGGTGGCTAGGAAGAGCAGCCCTTCCACATGGGGTGAGAGGACAGGATGTTAAAGCAGTATGACTGGGTGTGGTGACTAGAGAGGAGAGAAGACACTGTGCTGGGACTGGAGTTCAGGTCAAACAACTACAGGGGTGAACATGGGGACAATAGAAGAGATAGGAAATCACAAACCTAAAACAGACCGAGTCACACACGCTCCGGAGAGAAATATACATTGTTATTTTGCAGCGCGCAGGCTATCAATTCAGCTGAGTGGAGTCTTTCACAGAGAAAAAAAGCAGCATGCTTGAAACATCAGCTGTCTTCCCATTGGCTGGTCTGAGACAGTTTTGCTGACAGAAGGGTAACTGTACCCAACATGGCCGTAGAGTAGGCACAGGAAACAGGGTGGCTGCACTTCGTGTCCGACAGTTCAACGCGAAAGTCCACACCAGAACCAGAGCAGACTGAAGAACAACACAGAACCATTCCACGTCACCCAGTGCAAACTAAAGACCCCTGACTGCTCCACCCAGTTTAAATGTAGATGTAACCGCAGCTGTTCATGGTCGAAAATGTAAATACAGCTGTCCCAGGCGCCATTCAATCACCACTTTCCCCGATCAAAATGCCTTACCTTGACGGCCAGACTGCAAGAGTGATTGTAATATGCATTCTAATTTACATATATAACATAGACCTGTTTCCTCCCCTCGGTGCAGTGGGTGTGATGTGTGATAAGCATCTGTACTGTTACTGTACTTACGTGCTGTTGATGATCTGAAACTTCTCCCCTTTCCTGAAGCTGAGGTCGTCCTCTGTTCGGGCCTCGTAGTCGTAAAGTGCCACGAAGAGGGTGACTCCTGCCGAGAGAAACACACAGCGTCAGCACTCACACGATTAGGACGAGCAGCGAATGAACCTGAGAGTCTGACAGACTCACATTGAACTGGCTGGCACTGTGAGGGAGGCTGGGTGCACTGTAAGCTTTTATACGAGAGACAGCAGCCATTTCTGGATGCAGTGGATATACTGTGTATGAGCTATATTGAATTAAAATGTGAAATCATCCATTTTATCGGCATAACTAGCTGGAAATTAGCCTTCGTACAATACTGGGCATCTTTCACCTAGAAGGTAGCTGTCACGCTCTGGCCTTAGTTATCTTTGTTCTCTTTATTATTTTAGTTAGGTCAGGGTGTGACATGGGGGATGCAGGTGTTTTTGTTATTGTCTAGGGGTTTTTGTATGTCTATGGGTGTTTGCTAGTCTAGGTGTGATGTATGTCTATGGTTGCCTAGATTGGTTCTCAATAAGAGACATGTCTATCGTCTATCGTTGTCTCTGATTGGGAACCATATTTAGGCAGCCATATTCATTGGGTAGTTCGTGGGTGATTGTCTATGTTAGTTGACTGTGTCTGCACTATTTGTTTATAGCGTCACGTTCGTTCGTTTGTTGTTTTGTAGTTTGTTTAAGTGTTCTGCCTTTCGTCATTAATAAATAGAAGATATATTGTTATCACGCTGCGCCTCTCTTCAACGTTATGAAGAGCGTGACAGTAGCACACAAATACTGCAGCAATGATGAACGGAAAATAACCTCTCAGCAGACACGTACAGTAAATAACATATGTAATATCAGAGTTCTGTCAAATAGGAAAAACACATTCCTTTCCAAGATTAGACTGAGACAAGTGTGAAAGCCTCCTAGTCCCTGGGAAAGTGTGTAGGGGCTCCAGACAGACTGGGCTGAGAGAGGGGCTGAGCTCCATCTACCCAGGCGGCCTGCTGAATCTCTCAGGATAAGCCTCCAAAAGTCTGAAGAGCTTTCTTTAGTCATCTCATTTCCCTTATCTGAAAAGACTTGACGCATCACAGCAATATGGTGGAAGCCTACACAGTCTTAAAGATCTAGTTTCAACACAGTGACAGTGGGTCAAATACAACCATGGACCTACAGAAATATCACACACTAACAGTACTGCCTGGCTGCTCCACTGCAGTCTCTCAGTCTTCACAAACACAGACAGACACAGCCAGAGATATCATAATCCAGCCTTTCAAATGGGACTCTTTTTTATCAAAGAGCCTGTGGCTAATGCTGGCCTGGCCTCCACACACTAGAGGATAGAAGGATGTCAGTGAGTTGTGGCTGTGATTGGACAGGAACCAGGAAGGAACATCAAGAGGCATGATGTATGTTGACCTCGCAAGCTGGGCCGGCCTGATCTTTACCCATGCTGCCTGCAGGTGACCAGAGGAGCTAGCTGATTGGCTTGAAAGGGCTGATGAGGAAGCTGAGTGTGCTCTTCTTGTTCCTCAAGGGCCTCATCATCACATTTACCTCAGGTCACTTCAAAGCCCTAGCCCTTATGACTGGGGGTGGAAGGGACAATGTGTTCTGTGGAAATGATGAGCCTGTGCTTTGAGAGCAGGGCCCTTGATGATATCAGCAGTGAGAAGAGCACAAGCTGCTGCCTTTCACATGACACAGTACAGAGACAGAGAGAAAGAGAGAGACAGAGAGAGAGAGACAGAGTGAGAAAGAGAGACAGAGAGAGCACACTGGGGGCTTTTGAGAGCCACACCTCTGATGCATCTACCCGCCACACCAGTCCCAAGATACAGACTGCATCACTTTTGAAACAATAACTCCACATCTCCACCATGTACAAGAAACCCACAGAGCAAACCACAGAACAACAACCAGGCTTGGTTATGCAGAACCTGAGAATCTTGGTATGTGAAGCCCATTCAATTCAGTTACATAAGGTCATGGGACAAATGATACTAGCTGTGAATTTCCATTCGGACTATTAACTAAGTGCATACGGATGACGCTATGGGGCTGATCGGACAAGGCAGTACCATTATTTTGTCATTAAAGTGGTTGAGAGAGCGAGAGGGACAGCTTGTACCAAAGTTCCCGACTAGGGAGAAATGTCAAAGTTAAACCCCGTGGTCCACTGCGACCGCCTGTGTGGATTTGGACTACTTTGGGACAGAAATAATCCACACTTTGAGGGAAGCCGTGTTTAGTTAAGTGGAAACGCTGAGTTCTTCTTGTAACAGCTGTGGCTCAGTAAAACATGAAGGATATCCTGACTGGAAATATTCCCCATGTAAACAATGAAACCACACACAAAAGGCTGTGCAAGCGCCGGCCGGACGTTCCAACACAGGGGCGAGGCGCCGGGACGGGGCCGTGAGGTGAAGAGAGTCGGGGGAAATCCGTAAAGGGGAACATATCAAAACCCCTACCTGTTCCGCCACGGGTGCGGAGGGTCCCTGTGTGGGAGGAGGTGTGGACCCCCCCGAAAACAGTTATCCCCTGGCCAACGGGTGCCTGGAAGTTGTTGAAGTTTGGGATGGCGGTGACCCCGAAGCTGGGGTAGTGCTGGTGCTGTGGCGTGGGGTCGGCGCCATAGCGGTAGCCCGCGGCACTCTGGGAGATGCTGGTGTCTCGGTCGTCCGTGAGTTTCGTTGCTTCTTTATCCTTGCATTGCACACAGCCCATCATCTATATTCTATAAAGTCAAGAAGAAACACAGAAAGAGAAGAGGGATTATCAACTTGACTGGAAATCAATTGTACAACCAGTCTGAAAATGAAGTTACCAGGGGAGATGAGTCGTAATACATGCAATAGAGGTGAACTTTAGCATTGTTCATGGTTTGCTCTCCTATCTCCTCAGATCACATTTCCTTGGGATGCTTTCTCTCAAGGACCACTGGGAAATGTATAGCCTGATACGCGCACACACACACACACACACACACACACACACACACACACACACACACACATACACACACACACACACATACACATACACATACACATACACATACACACACACAGTGTCTCTTTCATGGCCAGGAGAAAAACCACACTGTGATACACACTGGGCTTAGGGAAGGAGAGCTAGTCGGGGAGCAGGGGACCCATGGAGGAAGGGTCACAGGGGTATTAGCTCATCGATTATTTCCATGATCACATCACCGCCAGCATCGACCGTCCGTCCGGTCAAATGGACTCCAGTCAACGGAATGGTGGGAGGTGGGGATGGAGAGAGCAACTGCAGTGTGGATGTTACTTCTGTCAGTTAAAGAGACGGGACATATTTCCAGTAGGAAAATGTGTTGCTACCACCCATTGTTCAGAGAAAAAATTCTCTATGTTGCTACCACCCATTGTTCAGCCAAGGGTAGTGTACTTCTATGGTATAATCTAGGTCATTAAATACCCGTATATAAACACACCTCCATACAAACAAAAAATATATACCTTCAGTAGACTATTTATGCGTTAGCTGAGATGGTATTTGCACTGTCAAAACGAAAGCGTAAAGTTAATGAACTGCCGAGAGCCAAGCTCTACTACCGTGGTGCTGGGGAGGATTACGACTGGACAGTTTTATTCACCCTGCGAGAATGAATGTCATCTCATTACCAGTGTGCAAAACAAACACGAACATAACACTTTGTCTGTGTAGTAGATCAGTGGAGACAAATAGACTGTAAATTGCAGTGTTCCTATGGAGACAGACTGCTGATCTAGCCTTCAGCTAAAGCCACTGACTGCCCTCAAACGTGTCATTTGAAAATATTCAGGATTTAAATAAGAGCCCTGTTTCTCTCTCTGTCTCTTTATCCCTCCCTCCATCGCCCTCCTTCTCTCTCGCTCCCCCTCATTCCAAGCCTCCTGGCCCAGAGTCTCCTGGCTCTTCCATCTCTTCTGAGAGGAGCAGGGCGTGCAGTCTGCAGTCATTGAAGACACATGCCAGGAGAAAAGACTCTGGCTCGGTTATGCTTCCCTTTGGTCAAAGGGAAAAATAAGGCCCTAAGTATAGGAAGCCCTCCTCCTCTCCATCAATCAGCACAGCAGCAGGACAATGGTCACCCATAGAGCATGGCCGTGGCCCAGACCCTTCTTCCGTCATCGTCACTGACTGACTACCGCCCGCTTGGCCAATGGAGAGAGAGAGAAAGAGAGGACAGCGAGACAGACAGACAGAGAAATAAAGAACATCAGGGTTCCCAATCTATTAAAGTATAAACAACTAAACTATATATTGGATTATATTTGTAGATTAAGGCTGAATCCACACAGATACAGAGATCAGATGAAAAGGTATCTCGGTGACATCGTCCAATCTCATACACTACATAACATTTCAGAGCATCGTATTTGCCCTGTGACCGTGACCTGGCAAACCGACCTGGCTCCGCAAAATTGGCGTGCGAATGCAGTAAATGCCACAATGACTCAGCGGTCTAACTCTGTAATCCAAGTCGACAAGCCCTGAGTGGGAAGAGGAATCAGATAACTGCTATGGTCAGTGGTGGATTCCACAGCCGTTCTAATCGCCTAGCTACACCTAACAACTTGTAGCATCACTGAAAATGCTCAAAGTTGCTCGATAATCTACCTCACAACAAAGCCGCCCAGCAGCAGAGAGAGATTGGATTGGCTGTTGGACATTGACATTTTCATTGATCTCTGTTAGCCGGTCAGAAGGCTTGGCTTGTGTTGTGGTAAATGTCAGAGTAATCTGTGGAAGCGGTATGTTGTTGACTAGATACAGTCAAAGCTGCCTCTGATAGCAGCACAGTATTATAGGTGATTACAAAGGAGCCAGTTGGAATAGGTTGCTGCTGTGTAGACGATGGGAGATGCTAAGAGTAGCAATCGCACACACACACACAGCAGTGTGTAGTCAGCTTCAACCATCCCAGAGTACTGCAGGACCACTCCCAGTATTGTTATTCCATCCTGCAGTAGGCAGCTATAAGGCAGTCCTCATAGCAGGAGACCGTCAGCCATGAACTAACAGAGCCTCAGCCCAGTACTACAAACACTGCTCACCATGGACCCCTCAACACTGCTCACTATGGACCCCTCAACACTGCTCACTATGGACCCCTCAACACTGCTCACCATGGACCCCTCAACACTGCTCACCATGGACCCCTCAACACTGCTCACTATGGACCCCTCAACACTGCTCACTATGGACCCCTCAACACTGCTCACCATGGACCCCTCAACACTGCTCACCATGGACCCCTCAACACTGCTCACCATGGATCCCTCAACACTGCTCACTATGGACCCCTCAACACTGCTCACTATGGACCCCTCAACACTGCTCACTATGGATCCCTCAACACTGCTCACTATGGGCCCCTCAACACTGCTCACCATGGACCCCTCAACACTGCTCACTATGGATCCCTCAACACTGCTCACTATGGGCCCCTCAACACTGCTCACCATGGACCCCTCAACACTGCTCACCATGGGCCCCTCAACACTGCTCACCATGGGCCCCTCAACACTGCTCACCATGGACCCCTCAACACTGCTCACCATGGACCCCTCAACACTGCTCACTATGGACCCCTCAACACTCTCACTATGGACCCCTCAACACTGCTCACCATGGACCCCTCAAGACTGCTCACCATGGACCCCTCAACAGTGCTCACTATGGACCCCTCAACACTGCTCACTATGGACCCCTCAACACTGCTCACTATGGACCCCTCAACACAGGCTAGGGACTGAGCTCAGCCTCACTGCTTCCTTTGAACCCAACCTCTTTCATCTCTTTCTTTGCACCCTTCCCTCTTTCTTTCTCCCTTTCCTCTCCCTCTCTCCACTGATTCATTATTCCCTCCTGTTCAGAAAACAGAAAACACCTGCTAGCCGTAGGCGCTTGTATTGCCGTTTACTCCTCCCCTTCCTCTGCTGCAGAATAACAGCCTGAAAGCCATCAACACAGTGTTTCATATAGAAACCCACATCCTCCTCACTCTTCTTCTCCTCCTCAGATTGGTTCAGCCAATCAGATCAATGGTCCTTCAGGCAAAATCAATTATAAAGCTGAATATGACCAGAAGCAGAGTAGCAGTTGGGTCTATAATTAGCTAAAATAAAGGCCAATCATTTAGGGTCTATATGGACCAAATTCATTAAGATCTTTAATTGAAAGCCAAAGATCTAAAGAATCTAAGGCTCCTGTTCATTAAATAAAAAGCAAAAGGGACGAAAATTGATTAAATCAAGAAGGTGACATGTTCGAGCAAATATCCGGCAATCAGTCTCTAAAGACAAGAAAGGGATAGAAAAAAGATCCATCCACAGTGAACACACGCTCGCTCAGAAAACAGATCCATCCACAGTGAACACACGCTCGCTCAGAAAACAGATCCATCCACAGTGAACACACGCTTGCTCAGAAAACAGATCCATCCACAGTGAACACACGCTCGCTCAGAAAACAGATCCATCCACAGTGAACACACGCTCGCTCAGAAAAAAGATCCATCCACAGTGAACACACGCTCGCTCAGAAAACAGATCCATCCACAGTGAACACACGCTCGCTCAGAAAACAGATCCATCCACAGTGAACACACGCTCGCTCAGAAAAAAGATCCATCCACAGTGAACACACGTTCGTTCAGATCCATTTCAATTATTCATGGGACAGTTGCGCAAAATCAAGGTAGGCATGCCTCTGCATCGGTGTTGGGCCAGCTGCAAGAGAACTGAGAGGGGAACGCCCTGGATGGAGTCATGTATATTTCATAGGGGGTGATGAATCATTAGCAAGGGGGGGGCTACACTGTCGCGTTATGCACTGGGGTGGTCTGGACCCTCATGGGACCCCCTCTATCTGGACAGAACACAGTAGGCCTTTACAGGATGCCATCATCTCTGAGCAGAGAGCAGGGAGGAGACGAGGGAGCAGGAAATAATATGGCCGACCTATTCAGTACAGTACATATCCATCTGTGGGTCTGTGGATTTTTTTGTGAGCTCATCTCAATGACCTAGTCCTTACCGTGTGGCCAAGCCAGCTCAATGATGTGGCCTAACCTATTTTACTTTCACCACTTCAGAGCCAGACAAAGGATAAAGACATTTGGTTTTGTTCTCTCACTTTAGTTCTGCGTGTGTGGAATATTAGCCTGCCTCAGTGTTATACCCTTCATCAGGTGAAACCGAGTGAATGTTAAAATAGACTTCCAGACAGAGAGAGCAGGAGGTCTACAGAGATAATGAGATAGAAGATTATCAAGGGGGGCGAGAGGAGAGACAGAGAGAGAGCGAGAGAGAGCAAGAGCGAGAGAAACAGAGGGAGGGGAAGGAGAGAGAGAGAGAGAGAGAGAGAGAGGGAGAGAGAGAGCGAGAGAGAGAGAGAAAGAGAGAGAGAGAGGGAGGTTAACTGGAAGTGTGAGACAAGGAGAGAGCAAAAGGGGGAGAGGGAGGAGGAGCAGAAGGAGGAGTGCCTTGGGGCGGAGCACAGCCCCCAAACACTTGACAAAAGGAGCAGAATAATGATCAGTGCTGGGCGTCACATGCTGAGCCCCAGTCCGCCGGGGGACGGCCTTGCCTCTGTGCTCGCAGCGTGCTGCCAACCAGCCAGCCAGCCTCTGTCACGCACACAGCCAGCAGCATCACGAGCAGTCCTGCACCATTCAAGGTTAACGCTCAGAGGCTTATGCCTCATTCAATCCCCAACCTACATACAGCCACTTAACATGAACAGGAACACAAACATAGCACCCAACGCACGCAATCAAGGGGTGAGCAGTGTGTGCACGTGTAAGCGCTAGTGGCTCAATTATCACAACAGCTGCAAGGCGAACATTGGGATTAAGCCGAATCACTGCATCAACGTTCTGACACCAACCCTCGTAATAATTTTTTGATCCCTCCAATATCTCTATACTGTATGCTTAGGACTCTAAATCAGACTGTGTGGTGCATCAGGTCCCCTCCTCTTTCTCCTCCTCCTCCTCCTCTCCCTCCCTCTATCACAAGGCCTGGTGTTATGTGATTCATCATCAGCTGGCGGAGAGAGTGAGTGCTGTGGTGTGCTGCTTCCGGGTCTGACTGACTGCTCTGGCTGCGTCTCTGTGAGGAGAGAGAGTCCTGTGGTGTGCTGCTTCCGGGTCTGACTGACTGCTCTGGCTGTGTCTCTGTGAGGAGAGAGAGCTCGGGTTCAGGACGGGCTGGCCCACTGTCACCGGGTTACAGAGGTCACCTGGCACGGCCCTGAGGAAACAATTAGGCACAATACCACCGCTGGAGGAACAGGCCTCAGGCGGGATCCAAACCTCCTAGAAACCACCCAGGAGTCGCCTAGCCCAAAGAGAGGGCTGGCGCTGGCCGGGGCTTGCTGGCCAGGCTCGCTCCCCCGCCTTCTCTCCCGCATCCCACAAAAGGAGAGATCTGCCACCGATTTTCTACGGCGAAGCCTTCACCAAAAGAGAGGGAGGGAAATAGATCATTTAAAAAAACTCTTACTCTCCATTGGCTTACTCTGAATGAAAGGAAAACAACACGGAAGCTCCAATTTACGTTAGGGATCCTGTGAGATATGAAACTGATTAGGCCTCATAAGAAGCCGTATCGTGCTGTTACCTTGACCAACAACACACCGACTAACCAATCCACTGATCAAAGTCTATTTGAGGACAATACTCAATCCAGAATGTAGTTCTCCTTTAAAGCCACAAAAAAAGGACTCTGGCACAACAGTAGCCTCTGCCCTGAACACACATACAGTGCCTTGCAAGAGTATTCAGACATCTTGCATTTCTTCAGATTGTAACACAATGCAAAGTGGGATTCAAATGAATTTGTATTTTTGTCAATAACACACACAACATACTCTGTAATGTCAAAGTGGAAGAACAATTTGGAAAAAAACCCACTGTATTCATTTTTTTTTTATATAATTAAAATATAGTCGTTGCATTCGTATTCAGCTCCTTTTGTTTAGGCAAGCATAAATTAGTCAAATGTGTCTTTTTTAAAAATCACATAAAAAGGTACATGGACTAACTCTGTGTGAAATAATAGAGGTTGACATGATTTTTTAATGAATAACCCTTCCTCTGACCCCCATACATACAACATCTGTAAGGTCCCTCAGTCAAATATTGAATTTCAAGGACAGATTAAACTGGGAACTTTTTTTAAAGCCTCGTAAAAAAAGGGCAGTGATTGGCAGATGGGTAACAGTAACAAATCAGACATGAAATATATCTTCAAGCCTGGTCAAGTTAATAATTATGCTGTGGATGATGTATTAAACCACCCCAACACATCAAAGATGCAGTCGTCCTTCTGAACTGAGCTGCAGTACAAGAAGGAAACTGCTTAAGGATGTCACCATGAGGCCATTGGTGATTTTAGAACAGCTACAGAGTTCAATGGCTGTGATGGGAGAAAACTGAGGATGGATCAACAACATTGTAGTGACTCCACAATAATGACCTAAATGAGTGAAAAGAACACAAATATACAGAATAAAAGTATTCCAAAACATTAATCTTGTATGCAACAACGTGCTAATACTGAAGAAGAAAACACGGCAAAGGAATACACCTTTTGTCATAAATGCAAAGCCCTGTTTGGGTGTAAATCCAACACAACACATCACTGAGTAATTCCTTATTTTCAAGCATGGTGGCTGCTCTATCATGGTATGGGTATGCTTGTCATCTGCAAATACGGGGGAGTTTTCCAGGATAAAAAAGAAAACGGAATAGGGCTAAGCACAGGCAAAATCCTGAAACCTTTTTTAGTCTGCTTTCCAGCAGACACCGGCAGGGGAATTCACCTTTCAGCAGGACAATAACCGACAACACAAGGTCAAATATATACTGGAGTTGCTTACCAAGAAGACAGTGAATGTTCCTAAGTGGCCACTTTTACAATTTTGACTTAAATTTGCTTGAAATACTATGGCAAAACTTGAAAATTGCTGTCTAGCCATGATCCCCAGCATCTTGACAGAGCTTGTATAATAAAAAAATGTCCAGGTGTGCAAAGCTGTTACAGACTTATTCAAGAAGACTCACAGCTTTAATTGCAGCCAAAGGGGTTTCTAACATGTATGGACTCAGGGAGCTGAATACTTAGGCAACAACTATATTTTTTATAAATGTTTACATTATTTTATATTTAATCTATAACAAAAACAATATATATATATGTATATACAGTGGGGAGAACAAGTATTTGATACACTGCCGATTTTGCAGGTTTTCCTACTTACAAAGCATGTAGAGGTCTGTAATTTTTATCATAGGTACACTTCAACTGTGAGAGCCAGAATCTAAAACAAAAATCCAGAAAATCATATCGTATGATTTTTAAGTAATTAATTTGCATTCTCTACATGCTTTGTAAGTAGGAAAACCTGCAAAATCGGCAGTGTTTCAAATACTTGTTCTCCCCACTGTATATATTCCACTGACATTACAGAGTATTTTGTGTACATTGCTGACAATTAAATCAATTGTAATCCCACTTTGTAACACAATAAAATATGAAGAAATCCAAGGTGTCTGAATACTTTTGCAGGGCACCGTATCAGTGCCTTTCAAAGGGAATGGGAGTCAGTGCATTAGCCTTGTGTATCTGGGATTATCTTGTTTCATGGCTTTTTTTATTCTTCCAGCATGTGCCCACCAGGAGGTCTGCTGGAGGATGCTCCAAGTCCTGTAATTAAAAAGGCAAGCGGGGACCACTCTATCCCCCCACAATAAGCTCCTCAGTGTCTAACATTATTTCCTGGGTTGAAGATAAGAAGAGCAGAATAGCCTGTAGCTATAAGCCTGCTTCTGTAGCTCGCCTCTCTCTGCCACAGCCGAAAAGTACCGGGACCAAGTGAGACAGTCAAGTTGTGTGACGTTCATGTGTTTCTTCCTGGAATGTAGTGTGGAACGCAGTAGTCATCTCCCCCCCCCCCCCCCCACTGTTTATGGTTAATTTCAGCAAGTTGCTTTTGGGCATGGGAGGCTGCCTCTTTGGGTGGGATTATGAACTGTGAGCTGTCAAACTGTGGATAACCCCTCTCCCCCAACCCTCTGAGAAGCCGCTCACTCGTTACTTCCTCTTTCCACTGGCTGAGCCAGGATCACAACACTGAGCCATCTTCCTCTCCCTCCACCTCCACCAACTCCCGAGGAAAGCCACTATCCTCTGCCCTGCCAGCGCCTGTCAGTCAAAGACCAGGCCAGCCATGGTTAGGATGTGCTGGGCTGGGTGAGTGGGAGGGGCCTGGGTTGGCACCATTGTGTCAGGGTGACTTAGTGTCAATGTATTCTGAGTGCTGCTGAGTAGCTCAGTTGGTAGAGCATGGCGCTTGCAATGTCTGGGTTGTGGGTTCGATTTCCACGGGGAACCAGTAGGAAAATGTATGCACTCACTAGTGTAAGTCGCTCTGGATAATAGAGTCTGCTAAATGACTCAGATGTAAAAACCTGACTAGCATTTACCCATAGGGGGAGAGGAGCTGCCTGCTGGGTGGAGGACTACTGAGCCTTAGCCTTTAGCCGTCCTGAGCCCTTAGCTGTTAGCCTGCCTGAGCCCAGTCTAATGCTCTCAGGGCGGGGATTAGCAATGTGGCTTCCCTGCTTTCTCTCCCTTGGACTGCAATTAGTGGAAACCGTTAGTTGGTTTTTAATCAGGCTAAGAATCAAGTACCAGCATTGTGTTATCATGCATTTACAACACAATCCACAGATACTGTTACTCAGAGGGGACACATTTTCGGGGAGTTCTTGCATTGGAATTATATACAATTCTTCTTATAGCATGCAATACCACGATAAACAAAGTTTGAATGCCGAGACTCCGAGTCCATTGGGTACTTTTGAAGTGACAGGGTTGGCGCAAAATCTGTAACCCATCTCCGCTGTGCTATATCAGCACAATGGACAGCGACAATACAAAGAAAAGAAAGGCCTAGTTGGTAATGAATATAGGCTACAAGAATGATAGGGTAATTCACCTATTACAAACAGCCTATGTGAATGCAGCCAAATACAACTTGTATTTCTTCCCACAGTGCAGTGCATTTCAAAATGCTCCTTGTTTGATGCGTGCCTAGCGAATCCTTTGGCTCTATCAATAGCATGCTTTCAGATAGAATACCGGCCTTGGGTGCGTTAGCACTGGACCAAATACAGAACTTTCAACATGGGAACCAAAAATGACACATCTGCAGCAACCGAGTATTCCAGCCACTCTCTTCCTATGAACCAGTTGCTATTAAATTAACGTTTTTGGACAGAAAACCTGCGGCTAGGGTAGGATTCTACGCTAACCTGGGCTGGCTCCTCTGTTCTAAGATCGTCAGAAACCGGTCGGGGGTGGAGGGGACTCTGGAGCCATTATTCTGGCGGCGCTTGTTGAAGGAGGGGTGGGCTATTCACGCGGACCTGACTACAGCTCGGCAGCATCGTCACTGCTGGGCTTGGAGGCGGCCTCGGTGGTTTCATTTCTGATATCCATTGTGGCATATTAGCTGTTTAGAGCTAAATAGGCTAATAGCACTAACACATTTTAGAGCTAGCTAAGAAGCTAACTAAACTCTATAGTGGTGGGGCGTGAGGCAGAGTTGAGTGATGCAGCTTCAACTGTAAACTTGACACCGTCCTTAGAAATCAAAATCAAGTATTTCAGACGGAGGAGTATCTTGTTATTTACGTAGCCTACCACAGATGAGCAGCAGTTTATCCCACTTTTTATGGAAACCCGAAAAGAGTCATACCTAACCGCCCAGTGGCTTTCCATAGCCCCCCTACACACACACACACACACACGCTGCGGCTCGCTCTGTCAATGGTGCTGATACAGCGCAGCGGAGACAGAGATTTCGTGGCAACCTGTCACTAAATCACTTGAATTTTTAAATAGGGACATAAAACTAAAAAGTGAGGAGGCACAAGTTTTAACTGAGGGGGGCTAAGCCCCCTTTTGCCCCCCCGTGGCACCGGCACCGCTGTTACTGTACTTATTCCACTGCTATTTTCTCATAGAAAGATACAATAGCTTCCCATGTTAAGTTTATCAACCTGAATAACAAGTTAATATGTGTGTGTTCTGCATTCTATTTCACAGAGGTGTTTCAAAACATAGCGCTAAGTAAATGATTGGCCGAGTGACAAGCATAAAAGCAGAGGTTGAGTATAAAAAAAAGTGACGTAAATACAACGGTCCCTAAATGGAGCTTGCCAGCCAGGCGAGCTTAAAACAAAAATGTCATTTTGAAAGCATGTCATCAAATAAAGTGGAATGGCAGATCCCTGTAATTTGAGCCCTCCAGAAGTATGCTGCCAGCTTACCTTGTGTTAACAATGCAGCTGTGTCCATGACGTGACCGTGACCTCTGCCCTATGGCTCCCCCAGGGAGGGCCCATTCTAAATCAACAGCATTATACCACCCATCCAAGATGTTGCCCTGCCAAGGACCTAGCCAGCTACCCACTGAATGGAATATTCATTAAGTCTCCAGTCCAGAGAGAAAAATGTCTCTGTTTGTCCTCTGATTATCTTTATATTCATTAGCTACCACATAGAACTGGCTTTGTGGTGGCAGAATGACACCATTACACATGAACCATTATGCTAAGTCTAGTACAGAACCACCTAATTCAGAGAAATTTGAAAGCTATTCCAAAAACGCGTATTGTTTTTCTCTAGCTAGGCTACATGACGTGTTAATGGTGTCGTAAGACTAACATGGCTCTGTGGCTACAAGTCAAGACATGTCTAGCTGCCATCTTGTTTTGAAGAGGACCACACCCCCAGTAACGACCCAAAGCCATCTGTCTGTACAACATTATCACCAGAAGCCAATGAAAGGACAGAGGAAGGCAACAGCAAGACATGGGGAGAATCTCACATGCATACGTCTCGCGTCCCCTCTCCTCACCTCCTTCTCAAAACCCATTGGAGGAGAAGGTCAGAGGGGAGGGACCTCTGGCGTTCTCATCCAATGAGTTTTGAGAACGAGGCGAGGAGAGAGAGGACGTGAGGAGTATGCAATTGAGATTCTCCCCATGGTCTCAGGGGAGACGGTAGTTAATGCATGTGTAAGCATCCTCAATGATTTACACCACCATTCACACCCCTGGAACATAGTATACCATACCTATTTTCAGCATGTTTTCACCATGTTGGTAATTTCAAAACAAATCCATTACATTTGAGTCATTTACATTTGAGTCAATTTTTATCTACATGAATGAACATACGAGGACAAGAAACGATAAAATCCTGCAATAACCGACAATTGAATACCATTAAATAGATGGAAGTGAAGTACTGTCCAATGGTAATTACATTACCAAGGGTGTCATGATTGACTAAAAATAGGCCTAACCCTTCTGCTAATGAGTTTCATTATAACTATAACAATGTGTCCCAATTTTCTCCCACGTGTCACTCACTACCGCGACGAGTGGAATGTGGAGGCAGGCACGTCATCATTTCCCAAGTCCCTCTGTTTTCAGCACAAGGTCAAGCAGGTAGAGTGTTGCCGCATCTTATTTGAATGAATGGTGGGCTGAACAACACACAAAAACAGTGAGGCTACTAGTCGGAGACCGCTGATGGAAAGCTGTTGTTTTAGTATACCGCATAGAAGTCATTTCCTTTCTCTTCGTACAGCAGTATAGACCTCCTTTTAAGTCTAAACTAAAATAATATATGCCATTTAGTAGCAGACGCTTTTATCCAAAGCGACAGTTATGTGCACATACATTTTATGGATGGATGGTCCCGGGAATCAAACCAAGTACCATGCTATACTAAATGAGCTGCAGAGGACCACAAAATGGAGCCATGATTCTAGAGGCCTGAAATGAAAAGTAATTTACCATTGGGGAAGTCATCTAGCCTCAAATTATTCTTTTTTTAAATAAGGAGGGAAACGTCTTGTGCTTTTGTGTGTCTTGGCTGAAGGAAGCGACTGCACCCGCTGTTGTGTTTAAGTGCAACACTCTGTGCCCCCATTAGCTAGCGAGCTACCTTGTCGGTTAACACATGTCCACAAACAGCATGATGTAACGATCGTCTAAGGGAGGAGACCAAAACGCAGCGTGGTAAGTGTTCACCTTCTAATTTAATCCAAACTGAACACTAAACAAAATAACAACGAGGAAGAACGAAAACGAAACAGTTCTGTCTGGTGCGGACACAAAACAGAACAACACACAGGTGGAAAAAGGCTACCTAAGTATGGTTCCCAATCAGAGACAACGATAGACTCTGATTGAGAACCACACCCGGAACAAACACACAGAAAATAAAACATAGAACACCAGACATAGAATGCCCACCCCAACTCACGCCCTGACCAAACCAAAATAGAGACATAAATAGGATCTCTAAGGTCGGGGCGTGACACATGAAGGCTATCTCACAAGGCTGCGACAGCAGGATGTGGTTAACAATCATGTGTGCTAAAGTTTCCATTTACTGTGCCGCTGAAGAAAAACGTTGAGACTATATGTGAGGGTGTAAGAGCAGAGCATTAGCTTAACGCTATGCTTAAAGAACATAGACCCTCAGTCAGACAGTGAAAACAGGCACTATCTGCTTCCATATGTAGAAGGTACAGGTAGGACAGGTGAAGCCAAGACCAGCTCTATGAATAGGCCAGGAGGACTAGGCTGTGCTCCAGCAATCACTGAGGTAACTCAGTGACTGCGTTCCAAACGGCACCCTATTCCCTATAGTGCCTTACATTTGACCAGAGCCCGTAGAATAGGGTGGCATTTGGGAGGCACACAGAATGACTCATACTCAGGGTATCATCACCTCAGAAAGGGCACAGAGAGAGAGAGAGAGCAGAGAGTAATTCTAATTCTACAATGCATCATCCTAATAAAATAAATAAAATCTATAAATAATAACCCTTGCACTTGTCTTTTCCTACTAGCATTGACTTTGGTGATAACTTCTTTATTTACGACTGTGATATGTGGTTGTATCACACTAGCTATCTTAAGTTGAAGCAGGTTGCCATTTATTATCATGAATTCTGCTTCCAGGGCAAGATTCATGACAATATACACTACCAGTCAAAAGTTTGAACACACCTACAAGGGGTTTACTGTATTTTTACTATTTTCTACATTGTAGAAAAACAGTGAAGACATCAAAACTATTAAATAACACATATGGAATCATGTAGTAACCAAAAAAAGTGTTAAACAAATCAAAATATTTTTTATATCTGAGATTCTTCAAACTAGCCACCCTTTGCCTTGATGATAGCTTTGCACACTCTTGGCATTCTCTCAACCAGCTTCCCCTGGAATGCTTTTCCAACAGGCTTGAAGGAGTTCCCACAAATGTTGAGCACTTGTTGGCTGCTTTTCCTTCACTCTGCGGTCCGACTCATCCCAAACCATCTCAATTTGGTTGAGGTCGGGGGATTGTGGAGGCCAGATCATCTGATGCAGCACTCCATCACTCTCAACCTTGGTCAAATAGCCCTTACACAGCCTGGAGGTGTTGGGCCATTGTCCTGTTAGTCCCACTAAGCCCAAACCAGATGGGATTGTGTATCGCTGCAGAATGCTGTGGTAGCCATGCTGGTTAAGTGTGCCTTGAGTTCTAAATAAGTCACTGACAGTGGCACCAGCAAAGCACCATCACACCTCCTCCTCCATGATTTGCATGTGTGGTTCCCATCGTGGAGACCATCCGTTCTCACCAAAAATCTAAAATATGGACTTAACAGATTTCCACCGATCTAATGTCCATTGCTTTTGTTTCTTTCCCCAAGCAAGTCTCTTCTTATTATTGGTGTCCTTTAGTAGTGGCTTCTTTGCAGCAATTCGACCATGAAGGCCTGATTCATGCAGCCTCCTCTGAACAGTTGATGTTGAGATGTGTCTGTAACTTGAACTCTGTGAAGCATTTATTTGGGCTGTAAATTCTGAGGCTGGTAACTCTAATGAACTTATCCTCTGCTGCAGAGGTAACTCTGGGTCTTCCTTTCCTGTGGCGGTCCTCATGAGAGCCAGTGTCATCATAGCGCTTGATGGTTTTTGCGACTGCACTTGAAGAAACCTTCAAAGTTCTTGAAATTTTCCACATTGACTGACTTTCAATTCTTAAAGTAATGATGGACTGTCGTTTCTCTTTGCTTATTTGAGCTGTTCTTGCCATAATATGTACTTGGTCTTTAACCAAATAGGGCTGTATTCTGTATACCACCCCTACCTTGTCACAACACAACTGATTGGCTCAAACGCATTAAGGAAAGAAATTCCACAAATGAAAGTCACAGAGTAAAATACAACTTGAGTAAAAGTCCAAAAGTATTTGGTTTTAAAAATACTTAAGTATCAAAAGACAAATTCCTTATATTAAGCAAACCAGACGACACGATTTGCTTGTTTTTTAAATGTACAGATAGCTAGGCGCACACTCCAATACTCAGACATGATTTACAAACAAAGCATGTGTTTAGTGAGTCCACCATTTCAGATGCAGTAGGGATGACCAGGGATTTTCTCTTGATCAGTGCACGAATTGGACAATATTCCTGTCCTGCTAAGCATTCAAAATGTAACAAGTACATTTGGGTGTCAGAGAAAATGTATGGAGTAAAAAGTACATTATTTTCTTTACGAATGTAGTGGAGTAAAAGTAAATTGGCTCAAATGCTTTAAGGAAAGAACTTCCACAAATGAACTTTTAACAAGGCACACCTGTTAATTGAAATGCATTCCAGGTGACAACCTCATGAAGCTGGTTGAGAGAATTCCAAGAGTGTCTCAAATATAAAATATACTTTGATTTGTTTAACACTGTTTTGGTTACTTCATGATTCCATATGTGTTATTTCACAGTTGTGATGTCTTCACTATTTTTCTACAATGTAGAAAATAGTAAAAATAAAGAAAAACCCTGGAATGAGTGGGTGCTAAGAGGAACGCACTAACTGTAAGTCCCTCTGGATAAGAGCGTCTACTAAATGTCTAAAATGTAAAATGTCATCCACTGACTGTAGCAGCAGTAAGTCATACCTCTCCCACCACCAGCATGCAGCAGCTCCATCCCAGCAGCAGCAGAGCAGTGTAATAATACCTGATGCACAGCCGCCCATCACACGCCAACAGAGCGATCTATCACTTCAGACCCTGTTGCTAGGTTACCGACATTCTTCGGCACACTGAGTACTCTCAGCCCTTTTGCTGCTGGCAAGTAGAGCTTTCAGGTCTGGGGAGTGTCAACTAGAGAGGGAAAATGACGCAGGAGCCTCCGACTAAAGCACTTGTGAATGAGGACAAGGCATGAGAGACAGGGATGAGTGTGTGAGCCATGTGCAGTAGTGTGTTGTGTAGTACGTGCAGCCTGCGTGTGTGTGTGTATGCTTGCGTGTGTGTGTGTGTGTGTATGCTTGCGTGTGTGTAAGTGTATGCTTGCGTTTGTGTGTGAGTGTATGCTTGCGTTTGTGTGTGAGAGTGTATGCTTGCGTGTGTGAGTGAGAGTGTATGCTTGCGTGTGAGTGTATGCTTGCGTGTGAGTGTAAGCTTGCGTGTGAGTGTATGCTTGCGTGTGTTCCTGCGTGCATTTATGAGTATGCGAGGGATACTGGGTGGCTTCAGGACGTCTTTCATCTGCTGGCCTTCCACTGAGAGAGCGAAAGAGAGACAGAGAGAGTGAAAAATCGAGAGAGAAATAAAGAGAGAGTGAGCGTGAGTGCTACAGGGGTAGCTCACTGCGCCAGTCATTAGTTATCCCTGGGAACATACAGTAAACCCCCTGTGCTGGCAGCCAGCTTCACGATACAGGTCCACGTTCAGATCGGAGACGATGGTTCCTTGTTTAGGGATAATCTTACGACCCCTCTTTTTCTCTCTCCAGAGGCTTAGACAGAGGGCTACCGTCACTCTGTAGTCCCCTGTGTCTACGATAGGATGAACCTGGACACCTGACCAAAGGTGGTCTGATGAGTTTAGTAACTGACCAACGTGGCTGGACATGGAGCTTATACTATTTAGAAACTTTGAATTTAACTTCAGAGGTGCTAGTCTTTCTGACAGTATAACATCCACTTTCTAGGTCTGCTTATGTGTGATTGATTGATGACAAATACAGGTTCAATGGTGTGAACTGGTGCAAAACTGAACAGGAACGGTCCTCTTCATTCCTGTTCTGTCGACTGGAGAAGCCTGTTGTATTGTCTGTTGGTGCAAGCCATGCTCACAGGACCAGCAACGTCAACTTGCTAACTGGGTCTATATTGAACATTGTTACTCTGATAGTGCTTCCTTTGTTCCCACATTCATCTTCACTTTTGACCAACTCTCTGTTTACACCCTAATAAAGATGCAGTGGTGGAAAAAGTACCCAATTGTGATACTTGAGTAAAAGTAAAGATGCCTTAATAGAAAATGACTCAAGTAAAAGTGAAAGTCACTGAGTAAAATACAACTTGACTAAAAGTCCAAAAGTATTTGGTTTTAAATATACTAAGGTATCAAAAGACAAATTCCTTATATTAAGCAAACCAGACGGCACAATTTTCTTGTTTTTAAAATTTACAGATAGCCAGGGGCACACTCCAACACTCAGACATGATTTACAAACAAAGCATGTGTTTAGTGAGTCCACCAGATCAGATGCAGTAGGGATGACCAGGGATTTTCTCTTGATCAGTGCGTGAATTGGACAATATTCCTGTCCTGCTAAGCATTCAAAATGTAACAAGTACTTTTGGGTGTCAGAGAAAATGTATGGAGTAAAAAGTACCTTATTTTCTTTACGAATGTAGTGGAGTAAAAATAAAAATATAAATAGTAAAGTACAGATACCCCCAAAAACTTCTTAAGTAGTACTTTAAAGTATTTTTACTTAAGTACTTTACACCACTGGAAAGATGGTACTTGAAGATATTCTGTCAAACCACAATCACTGATGCTCTGTTTGCCCTCACCACATCTTTTGCATCTAACCCAGCGCTAGTCACTAGAGGTAAATATTCTACTCAGAATGGTCTGATCAGATTTGCCTCAAAGGATCTTTCTCCTCACATTTCTCAAGGATTTTGGCATCACTTGGCAGGTGGTTTCCATTAGGATCAACCAACAGATAATGTCTGAACACCTCAAAGAGCTGATTGCAGTAACACATTTGTTGAGTGCTGAGACAGATTCAGTCCTTTGGAAATTCCATGTCATGGAAAATTAACAAAATAAGAATAATTTCATAGCAGAAATGAAATAAAAGCTCAGAGATGTTGGCTAGTAAATTACTGTCACAGTTGTACTGTACAGTTGAAGTCGGAAGTTTACATACACCTTAGCCAAATGCATTGAAATTCAGTTTTTAACAACTCATGACATTTAATCCGAGTAAAATGTTCCTGTCTTAGGTCAGTTAGGATCACCACTTTATTTTAAGAATGTGAAATGTCAGAATAATAGTAAAGAGAATGATTTATTTCAGCTTTTATTTCTTTCATCACATTCCCAGTGGGTCAGAAGTTGACATACACTCAATTAGTATTTGGTAGCATTGCCTTTAAATTGTTTAACTTGGGTCAAACGTTTAGGGTAGCCTTCCACAAGCTTCCCACAATAAGTTGGGTGAATTTTGGCCCATTCCTCCTGACAGAGCTGGTGTAACTGAGTCAGGTTTGTAGACCTCTTTTGCTCGCACACGCTTTTTCAGTTCTGCCCACATATTTTCTATAGGATTGAGGTCAGGGCTTTGTGATGGCCACTCCAATACCTTGACTTTGTTGTCCTTAAGCCATTTTGCCACAACTTTAGAGTGTATGCTTGGGTCATTGTCCATTTGGAAGACCCATTTGTGACCAAGCTTTAACTTCCTGACTGATGTCTTGAGATGTTGCTTCAATATATCCACATAATTGTCCGGCCTCATGATGCCATCTATTTTGTGAAGTGCACCAGTCCCTCCTGCAGCAAAGCACCCCCACAACATGATGCTGCCACCCCTGTGCTTCACGGTTGGGATGGTGTTCTTCGGCTTGCAAGCCTCCCCCTTTTTCCTCCAAACATAACGATGGTCATTATGGCCAAACAGTTCTATTTTTGTTTCATCAGACCAGAGGACATTTCTCAAAAAAGTATGATCTTTGTCCCCATGTGCAGTTGCAGTCCGTAGTCTGGCTTTTTTATGGCGGTTTTTGAGCAGTAGCTTCTTCCTTGCTGAGCGTCCTTTCAGGTTATGTCGATATAGGACTCGTTTTACTGTGGATATAGATACTTTTGAACAAGTTTCCTCCATCATCTTCACAAGGCCCTTTGCTGTTGTTCTGGGATTGATTTGCACTTTTCGCACCAAAGTACATTCATCTCTAGGAGACAGAACACGTCTCCTTTCTGAGCGGTATGACAGCTGCGTGGTCCCATGCTGTTTATACTTGCGTACTATTGTTTGTACAGATGAACGTGGTACCTTCAGGCGTTCCCAAGGATGAACCAGACTTGCGGAGGTCTACACATTTTTTTCTGAGGTCTTGGCTGATTTCTTTTGATTGTCCAATGATGTCAAGCAAAGAGGCACTGAGTTTGAAGGTAGGCCTTGAAATACATCCACAGGTACACCTCCAATTGACTCAAATGATATCAATTAGCCTATCAGAATCTAATAAAGCAATGACAACTTTTTCTAGAATTTTCCAAGCTGTTTAAAGGCACAGTCAACTTAGTGTATGTAAACTTCTGACCCACTGGAATTGTGATACAGTGAATTATAAGTGAAATAGTCTGTCTGTAAACAATTGTTGGAAAAATTTCTTGTGTCAATGACAAAGATGTCCTAACCGACTTGCCAAAACTATAGTTAGTTAACAAGAAATTTGTGGAGTGGTTGAAAAACAAGTTTTAATGACTCCAACCTAAGTGTATGTAAACTTCCGACTTCAACTGTATGTAAGAGGTGGGGGATGGGGGGGGGGGGGTGCATTTAATATTCTCCTACCCTGTTCAGATTGGCCAAATGTGGGGGCCACAGTAAAAACCAGAACAGCACACAGAGTTAAAACACAACCTCACAGCTCTGCTATCACAGCCCAAGCTTAAAACACTGCGACGTGGCCAGATCCACTGCGCCACACAAGCTCTGCCAGTGCGTTTATATGGAAGCCTGTTGCCGCCAATCACCTAAATAGCCATTATTTTACTGTAGGTTTGTGTCCCCAATAGCACTCTATTCCCTTTATACTGCACTACTTCTGACCAGCGCCCTATGGAGCCTGGTCAAAAGTAGTTTACTACATAGGCCCTATTATAGGGAATAGGGTGCCATATGGGACGCTACAATATACGTTTCTTTGTCTTGCGTGCAAGAGGAGTCATCCACAGTGCCATCAGTGGGTAATAAAGCGGCCAGGCACTATTGGCCCTAGAGTAGGGGTGTCAAACATACGGTACACAGGGGGTAACAAAATTGAACCAAATCAAAATTGTGTAGAAATGATAATGGACCTACATTCATACAGTTTGACTGTTCAGCTCTCTAACTATTAGCTAAATAAAAGCTAGACAGTCAGGGAGCTTAAAATACATTTAAAAAACGCTGGATAGTCTAGCGTCGTCCGGGTTAGGGAGGGTTTGGCCAGTAGCGGGCCGGGCGCAGTGCGTGCTAACCAAGGGGGCCAGGTGCACGGTGTTTCCTCCGACACATTGGTGCGGCTGGCTTCCGGGTTGGAGGCGCGCTGTGTTAAGAAGCAGTGCGGCTTGGTTGGGTTTCGGAGGACGCATGGCTTTCGACCTTCGTTTCTCCCGAGCCCGTACGGGAGTTGTAGCGATGAGACAAGATAGTAATTACTAGCAATTGGATACCATGAAAATTGGGGAGAAAAGGGGGTAAAAAAAAATAAACGATGGATAGAGGACAATGTTCTATTACATTATTTTACGGCAAGGAAATATAACAATTTTTCAGTGTGGTCCTCTGGACCTCAATGAAGACCAAATGTGCCCCCCGGGGCAAAATGAGTTTGATAGCCCTGCCCTAGAGTGTCCATATGGCCAGAGCCCAACAGTCTGCCTCCTTCGTAATTAAAAGGACATCGTTGTCAACAAACCAAACCTCCAACATGTGGAGTGGTGCTCCTGTAAACTGCAGGCCATTATGGGCCCAGAGCAAGAGGAAGCAAACAGAACTTCAAAGAGCTTCTCCTCCTACTCTGGCACTACACTACACCCGGCTACGCCTGGGCCCTGTTGAAATGGGACTCACCAGCCGGTCCACATCATTCAATAGATTGATTCCAAGTGTATGGCTAGCTACGTGAATCATCAGTGAGCAACATTAACATCAGAGATTCGGTCTGATGTTTTGAGCTAACCTTTTCTTTGTACTTTTTCATATCGAATGCAAATCTTGAGTTGAATATGAGTTCACTAGCTAAAGCATTCTAAAATGGGCCCCAACCACTAATACAGAGGGAATGAAGGGTTCTTTGTGTCAGCTGCCATCTTGACTGGGCAGAGATTAGGCTAATTTGCAAACCCTGCGACGGATGTTCCATACAGGAGTGTCAGACGCAGAACGGTCAAGTGAAAGAGACCATTGTCACTGTCCACCCAAGTCCATAATAAGCCCATCCATGTGTGAAGCCATTAGTTAGCCTGGTCCAGTCTTAAGGCGTTCTCAACTCCTCTCATAATATACCTATCACGCCTCTCAACAGGGTGAGCAGTAAGTCTAACCTTAACAATGAGGAAAAGGCAGCGACCATTATCACCTTGACCCTGATTCCTGAATCAATGCCTCTTCATTTAAAGCCAATAAAACCACTGCAGACTCAGAGTAACGCTCAGCTCAGCTCCACTGTAATGAGCACATTTTGTTCAGTGAGGCAATATGGCCGCCTGAAGCCTACAGCCCTCTCTCTCGTACATATAAGCTAACAGCACAGAGTGTGATGTGTCCTCGTCAATAAGAGAGGTTTCTGAGAGGAGCATGTTGCTTGTACACCACACACTCATTGAGGGTTAGTCATTTTGTAGTGTGTGTGTGGGGGGGGGGTTCATGCATTTCTGCTGTAGGAGTCGGCAAGACATGGTGGGGTCATAGTAAGGCTGTTACATGACCGTATTACAGCCACACTGGCAGTCACGGGTCATGACTGCAGTCAAATTCCATGTGACCGTTGAGTCACTGTAAGTAGGCTTCTCCAAAACTGCGCTCTGATGCCGCTGATGGTCATTAGTAGTCTCCCAAACTTGCTAACGGCCGGTCCTTAATGACTGGTACTCAGCGATCTATTATCCCTCTAAATCACTCTGACATCAATGCTTGATGCACGGAATGAAATAAGTGTTCATATAAGCCCATGTTGCGCAACATTTCTATAGGCTATGCAATTGCGCGAGAAACAGAGTTTTGATGGCCTCTATTAAAAAGAGGAGGTTCCCATCAGCTTTCTATAGGCTAGGCCTTCTCTATTTATTTCTCAACTTTCCTAATACTAAGCACATTGTTTCGCTTTACAACCGGAGTAGCCTGCCTTGTTGGCATGAAAATGAACCGCGGGAAAAGCGTCCTACATTCGCTATCCAAGTGTTTACGTATGACATGTCTTTTTGTCCCCTGCCACTGTTCTGACAGGTGCATGATAATGGCCCATTCTAAATAAAAACTAAATGTCACACATACGCATATATTATTTAGTATACGTAAAGACAAGATTAAACTAAGAATAGTCTGATGGGTGAAAATATTATCACTTGTGAATGATGCCCAACGTGTGCAGTCAACTCATAGTCTAGCCCATAGTCATATACTGTATGCTTGATAAGGTTTGTATCACAAATAACGGGGCCAAATAACTCCAAAACGTAGCCTAAAAGGCCCAAGACCCCTGGAACAAGGTTGGAGAGCCCATGGCCTACAGAACCTAGTGAAACGTGTTCTTATGAGCTCAGTCATGGCGCAATCGCGTGTGAAAACAGAGTTTTGACTCCCCACTATTTAATAGAGAATCCCAGCTTTCTCATGCTGCTACATGTATTGCTCAATTCTTAAAATTAAGCACATTACAAACGGTGTAGCCTACCTGGCATATTAGAAACGGAACCGCAAGTAACCTCCATTCGATATTCAAGTGCAGCCTACGGATTACATTTTTTTTTGTGGGCCGTTCTAATATATTAGTTGGCTATAGGTAAAGACCACATTAAATGGAGAATAGTCTGATGGGTGGGAATATTATCAAGTGCATGTAAAATTGTGAATGAGAGACTGATGAAGTGTGTGCAGCCTGCACAAGAAACAGAGCAGAGCGCTTCCCTTTCATGCAACTTTTTTCAAATCACCGCATCATGCATCCTTCGAATGTATTACAAATCATAACATAGCCTAACATTTGTACCACAACTTAAGTTGCATAAATAACTATAAATTAAGCATATAGGAGCACCTGCTTCGTTGTTAACTGCTCAACACAGAATAGCAGCATGTGCGCACCCCCTTGGAAATCGTTGGGGAAAAATATCCTTTCTATTTTATTCAACTATGTTCAATTGCATTATTCTTACTATTAAATAATGCCAAGGGAATTATAAGCAAATCTTGCCTGCTAAATAAAATACCATAGCCAGATCAGGGCATAACATAAGGATGACTCAGAATATGCTATTCTGTTCTTTTGAAATAGGCTACATATCTTCATATCATTCACACACACCACACACACACACACACACACACACACACACACACACACACACACACACACACACACACACCCACACACCCACACACCCACACCCTACAGCAGAGCACTCCTCCACCATAGTGAGTATCGAGCTGCAGCCACAGAGACGGGTCATAACCTCTCAACTACATTGACTTCCTGAGTCAAACAAACAGATAATCCAGAGAAAACAGAGACGAACAGCATAAATAAGTCCCCTTGGGGCCAAACATACATGCCCTGCACGTGTGTGCTCGTCCATCAGCCCTGCCCCCACCCAATAAGAGGGACAAACTGAAGCAAAGTAAGAAGGGGTTGAATGAGTCAGAGATCATTAAACCTTCTCGCTCGCCCTTTCTCCTCTTTCATCTGCAGAGAGAGAGAGGAAGGAGGAGAGAGGGGGAGCTTCAAAAGGCCCCATGCTGTAACTCTTGATTACATCCATCTGTGGCAGTCCTCCCTTTATCGTCCGTCTCTACCCTCCCACCTTTCCTCCACCTTTCCATGCCCTATGCCTGCAGGTTAGAGGGAGAGAGCCCTGCTAACCTGGCCCAGTGGCGTGAGACCGTGAAGAAATCATTGACATGGGAGCAGCAGGGCAGAGAGACTAGAGGAGCTCTTCTCTATGTGAAGGAGGAAAGCCTGCTGGTGGTGCTGGTGGTGCTGGTATGGTGGTGGTGGTGGTGGCTCCCGAAAGCGAAGCGCCTCACTGAGACACTTTGATGTTTCCTGGAGCTGACGTCTTTAATTTTCTGCCTTTAATTTTCTGACGTCTTGTGTTTCTCCACTGCCGTGGCACCTCAACATACCGATAGCGATGGAGCAAGAGGGAGATGAGCTTTACTAAGTGGCTGGCAATTATGAGACTGAGGCTGGGGGATGATGTGGGTGGGTGGGGGGCACGAAGGCAGTTTCCCCTTCCTGAGATGAATAGCACATGACCACAGAAGAGCCTGTCTGTAACCTGACTAGAAGGTTAAAGTGGAGTCTAGTGTTTTAGTCTGTCTGCTGAGGTTTTAATGAGGTGTTTCTCACAGGAAATAGTACCATTCTGGAGAGGGCCTATAGCCTATTTTATATGGGGTGGTATAGCAGTGGTCACCAACCGGTCGATCTTCAAAGCATTCCTAGTCTATCGCCAAACATTTATTTTCTGCTTGCACTCCTTTTTTTATCTGATTCATGTTGTGCTGTTGGCGGTAGGGACACTTGATTCAGAAACCCTGCACACCGGGTAGGCAAAGTGTTCCCATTTTTAACCATTTCATTTGTTTGAAAAGACAGTCTCTGACCGAGAGATCTGGGGCTAAAATCCAGTAAAAATAGTTGAAAGTACTACTTAAGTAGTTTTGAGGTATCTGTACTTTATTTTACTATTTATATTTTTGACCATTTTTACTTCACTACATTCCTAAAGAACATGATGTACTTTGTACTCCATACATTTTCCCTGACACCCAAAAGTAGTCATTACATTTTGAATGCTTAGCAGGACAGGAAAATGGCCTAATTCACACACGTATCAAGTGAGTATCGATACTGCCTCTGATCTGGCAGACTTACTAAACACATGCTTCATTTGTAAATTATGTCAGAGTGTGGGATCAATAAAAATGATGCCATCATGGTTTGCTTTATATAAGGCATTTGAAATGATTTATACTTATACATTTGATCCTTAAGTATATTTTAGCAATTACATTTACTTTTGATACTTAAGTATATTTAAAACCAAACACTTTTAGACTTTTACTCAAGTAGTATTTTACTGGCTGACTTTCACTTGAGTCATTTTTTATTCAAATGTATCATTACTTTTACTCAAGTACGACAAGTGGGTACTTTTCCACCACTGCTAAAATCGAATGCGCCTAGCCTACTGCGCTGGCCAATCGGATAGCTAAAATCAGTGCCTACCGCTTCCACGACCCCGGCGACAGCGAAGTATGATACTAGCGTATGTGAGATTTCCTAACTTTTGAAAGCATGACCAGAAAGAGACTGTCAAAGAATACAGCAAAGAGCTGCTGTTTTTATGAGTGAGTTCATGTTGTTGATAAAACGTTTACTGGAGACAGGAGATCAAGTGGAGACATAGGACGAGGTGGATATTTGTATAATAAGGCAGGTTTATTCAAGTGTAAAAATATCAGGCAAAGCGTGCAGCACGGCTCCTTCTGTCTGATTCGTATGGAATCGTCAGGAAAAGAGACAGTCTAAACAGTTTGTACAGGTTATATAGGCAACAAGCAAAGTAGGTTGATCTTGTAGTCTGGCCTTCCGATTGGTCGATCTGGGTCTTGGGTAGTCCTGATCAGGCCTGGTGTCAACGTTCCATTGGTTCCTGAGATAGTTCTTTGTTTTGTGCTCCAACCTTGAGTTGTGTGTGTCTGTGGTTGTCATGGGGGAGGGGAGTTGTGTGTGTCTGTGGTTGGTGTCTTAATGAGTCCAGCATATGTCCAAGAGAAATGAGGAGTATGTGTATTTTGTATAAAAGATGGCTTATGTTGAGAAGTTGTTATTACTAGTTTCCAGTATCTATTACAATTTCTTACAATGTCTAAGTTTATTCAGCACTGTCAACATTGTTTTTATTACAAAACATAAGACGTGCTTTCTTTCTACTTCCACTCGCGCTGCAGCTGCAATGAATGATTATTCAAGTGTATCGATAACCCAGGGTTTTTATTTTTATTAGCAGCTCGTAGTGTCTACTTTAATATAGAGGAACATTTCACTCTCTGGTCATAGGAACACTAGGAATTTGTGCATGAGACATGTGGTGCGACTCGATGGAAGATGGTGTCCACTCTCTCTGGTCAGTCTCACCGGAGGAGAGTGCAGGGTCTGTGGTTGGTGGAACTCCGAAATGTCTGACTTGTTGAGCCGTTGAACGCGGCACGTGTATAGCTACAACCAGTTAGCAAGTTGGACATTTCTGAGTATCCTAGTTCCGGCTAGCATGTCAATGCGGCATAATGGCATCTTCAAAACAACTGGGAAATCGGAACTGGAAAATCACAGACTTCCAACTTCAGTGTATTCAAGACAACTGGGAACTCGGAATAAAACGAGAACCGCCTGGGTAAAAACCTTTCGAACGGTCATCCAACTCAGAATTCCAAGTCGCAAACTCTGCCATCTTTCTAGAGCTCCGACTTTCCAACCTGAAGATCACTGACGTCATGAGTTGACCTTTTATTTCAGAGTTCCCAGTTGTCTTGAAAGCACCATGACCATCTGATGCAATTACCATCAGTCCAGTAAAAAAATGTTTTAGTTGCAAATGACTTCAATTTATGCTCAGCTGTGCATCGCAAGTGCTACACAAACGGATCTATTTTGTTTTCAAAGCTTGAGTTTTGAAATATAATATGGTTTGAGAAGACCAATATTGTCAGGCCAGGCATATAGCCAATATGCTGTGATAATGTTATTAGGCCTATTGCGCAAACGTCATTCCTACAGAACAGTTTTTATTAGGTTAATGTTCCATTTTTTAAGCAATATTTTAACAAATTCTGAGCGGTAGATCTCGGCTTTCTTTTTGACTGTGAAAGTGATCTTGACTCAGAAAAGGTTGGTGACTACTACCCTATAGCTATTGGGGTCTATAATCATTAAGATTGCACAGGGGAAGGAGAGCGGGAAGGAGAGCGGCATGTGGAGGGAAAATGCCAACAGGAGCGTCAACATAGCGTGCAGCTACAATAGGTTAGCAGTTCGTACCACCATTACCACAGCCTAGCCTGCTTTGTCCCAGGCTCATCTGATTTCCTGTCAACCACGGGGGAACAACAACCGTTTGAGGGTTAATTCTGACATTTCAGATGTCTTTTTCCAAGCCCACACCCCAGCTAATCGTTGAGCGTGAGAGAAAGGGGTCAGAGAAAGGAACGGATTAAAACAGATAATTGAGGGGGTGGTGGGAGGTCTTCGCATGGAACAACCTCGCTGGAATTAGTGACTCATTTTCAGATCTCACTAACCGTCACCCACACGCAGCACCGACAACAAACTCACACTGTTATCCACTGTTTCACTCAGGGTACGACAGTGAGGGGGGGTCTCTGTACCATGGTGCCATGATGCCACCACTGCAGAGCTCCTGATTACTCCAGCATGTCATGTCTAACCAGGCAGACAGGCACCACTACATTATACACACTGACTCCCAAATGGCACCCTTTCCCTACACAGTGCACCGCTCTTGTTCACTACATAGTGAACAGAGTGCTATTTGGGACCTCTTGCCACAATCTCAACTCAGACCACCAGTGTTACAGCCACATCCACGCACAACTCTTCATGACCGCATAAGCTCCCGTTACAAAGCATCAGCGTGCACAGTTACCACCGTCCGTCCATGGCTCAACCAGATCATGGGATTACTGTGGATGCACGAGAGAGAGAGCATGCATATACTGTGACAAAACAGAGGCCTGCATAATGCATGCATCTGCCGTGACTGCTAAATACCCAGTTGGCTTGATGGAAGCTAAAAGCTGGTTCTTGGAAGAAGAAACCATTGTGCACCAACCGGTTTCCACTCTGCCACTGCTGAGGAATTCAGTCCCCCCCCCCCCCCCAAAAGCTTCCTTTCCATTTATAGCCTGTTGTACACTTGCTCCGGACTGACCGGCGGGGTTCCCACCACAATACATCCCCTTTGTCTGTCGGCCTGCCCATACTGCACTCCACACACAGGAAGAGGAAACCGCAGAGTGCAGGCCCTTTGACAGGGCCAAAGCATGGCTCGAGCTCTATGCTGATATTTCCAAATGGTCACAAAACAAGTGAGCTCACTGCCAAGCAAAAGGAAGCCACTGTGTTTTTGACTGATATAGACTAGGTCCCAATTGGCACCCTATTTACTATCACTATATAGTGCACTAGTCCCAGCGATCATGATCAAATTGAAAAACATGTTTGTTAAGAATTCTTTTTTTTCAGACATTGTGCGTCACTTGTGAAAGAGAAACGTTAAGACAGTAGGAAACCTGGATAACTGCTCGGAATGGTTGTATGTATAAAGACAGTGAGAACACATGTATGTGCCCTCTGTGACACCAGATGAACCTGCTGGTAGGGTAAAGTTCTGGGCCAACCCGCAGAGAGCTTTAGCTTGCAGCACAGAGAGGATTAAAGTAGAGAGAGAGAGAGGGAGAGAGGGAGAGAGAGAGAGAGAGAGAGAGAGCGAGAGCAAGCGACAGACCGGCAGAGAGAGCGAGAGACAGACAGATGGACAGAGTGAGAGAGAGAGAGAAAGAAAGAGTAAGAGACAGACAGACAGTCAGGGAGAGAGAAAGAGAGAGACAGAGAGAAAGCGAGAGAGAGCACAGCCCGCTGGAATCCCATTGGAGTCAGGTCACATAAGGTCAAGCCAAAACATCCTATGGCTTTTTTTTTACCCTACAGGTCCCAGACAACGTGAGACTCTGAAATAAATGGGGATACTACTGAATATCTCCTTCCTGACTTGGTCACATGGGATTTGAGGTACACTTCGAAAACCACAGCCCCACTGCCAAGCTGGAAGACACATTTGCTATGAGTGCTGTGTATAACATCCTACTTGTAGAGGTTGACAAAGACAGACAGTGTAGCTGTGGACAGCCTATAGCACAAACTTCACAACAGCGGTTGGCAGCTGGTGTGTGTGTGCGTGTGAGCCTGGCTGGTTTGAGAGCAGTAATTGCTGTGACAGCGTGCGTGTACGTACCTCTGGTTTCAGCGTATCAGGATATTTATTTACTCCACATTGCTTTGTGCAGCGCAACAACAACAAAAAACAGGCCCTGCGGGGAGAGAAATACATTCAATTATTCATTTATCGCATTCAATGAAACATGACTATGAACAATGTGCGCCAGCCAATGTCATTTACTGTATCCTTCACTCCAAAAATGGTATTTCTGCCCCGGCCCCGGCCCTCAGACCTAATGGTCGTGACAGACTGCGCTCTGTTGGACAGTGACCTCAAGATCTGCCCATTGGTAAACAACAGGTTGAAGTGCAGAACACACACTCTAGGAGGCAGCTTAATCAAAAAACCCTGTCTCTATGATGGCCTCTTTTCTCTCTGGCATTTCCTGTAGCAGGTACGTGGATTTTGGGGGGGCTCAATTCATTCAATGTTCTGAGCTGAAAGAGTATTGCCTGAACGAGAGTGGTTTTCATCAAGTATCCTTCAAATCAAGAGCCTCATACAGGTGTTACCAAGCTTTGATACTTGGAATTACTACAGATGATATGCGTGAGGCAAGGCGTGATTTAAGCAATTAACAACCCATTTTATTGAGTAACTTATGCCAACTTGAGTATCTAGGAAACCTTATATTGGCTTCGTAACAGACAGAGGCCACTTCAGCCTTCCAGTAGAAATCACAGCAGTAACTGATCAAAGCACCAAAAAAGCATACATAAATTCATTAAAACTGAGATGGCAAGATCTGAAGAACCATAACTTTTTTTTGCATCTACTACCTACCCCCAAATATATTCACACAAAGGAGAACAGGCAATGTGCTTGCACATAAATCAATCTCCACTTGAAACAGCGAGCAACGAATGCACCACGCCCTGCCAGCAGTTTGAAACACTAATGTTTCAACAGTGGAGTCATTATGCCCACAGGGACAGGCGTTAGCTACATGGTAAATTGACTAAACACACTTCATCTACAAAAGCAATGATAACTCATAAAAACACACAAACTTGACTTCTAAGCAGAGCACTGTTATGATGCATCTGTTTCTATCTGAATCTGTTAACGGTTTGTGACTTTGTTGTGACGGGTATGAGAATAAACGTGAGATATTATTTTGTCTCTGATGTTTGGTTGTGTGTAATTCCCCAGTTTGTATAGAGGTCTAAATTTTCTGGCTGTATATGAGCATGTGTCATGTCATTAACTGGCATGCATGTGCACACACATACACATGCGCACACACAAACGGACTTCAATCGTACACCCCATACTGTGATACAAACACTTTAGGAACAGTATTTTTCAATTAAAAAAAACTCACAAATCAGGCTAAACAGAATAGATACTGATTTAGATAGTGAGGCCAGAGGAAATTGGTGGGCAGAAGATATGAGAGTTCCCCGTCGTGTGAGTCAGCTTCAGTAGTTAATTACCTCTGTCTGACGGTGGCTGGCCAGACAGACAGACCTTGCTGGCAGAAAACAGAGAACAGGGTAGTAGAGACAGGCAATAATCATGTTTGATATTCTCACTCCTTCAGACTTTCCTTGACCCATTGACCCATACTGTTGTTCTGGGATGGTCATGACGTCACATATTGGAGTCATTCCATTATACTGTAGATTCAAAGGCTGGTATTCAGCTATTCAAAGGCTGGTATTCAACATAAAGGATTACATGGCAGGCAAAGGTAAAAGGATATCAATTTGTCAAAACCCTGCAAACATTTAAAAGTCTAATATGGAGATAAAGGGACAAAAAAAAACCAAGTACCCTCATTCAGTAGCATTCTGTTCTGCCAGACATTCTGCATTCTGCCATTATTGAGGGTTTGCTGAGCTATCATATTTTGGGCGTATATGTGGATGAGACATTGGAAGTCCCAAAAATACACTGGCAGTGCCCTGTGTGGAAGTGAAACGGGATTTTCGTCCACATGCGTGCTCTCGTTCTCTATCGAACATAATGGGGCTGAGGCCTGCGGGGGAGACACAGATCACATGACTGTCCAGGCACAACGAGCTCAGTCATTCTTACTGTCGCTCTTTACTGAGTGGAGAGCAGACAAAAGCTACGGCTGATACAGTGTCTCTGCAGAGGGGGAGGAGCTCTCCATTCACAGCCTGCTGGGTAGGTACTAAGCAGGGGCACGTCATATACAGCCTGAGAGATAGTAGCCACTGCCCAGCACCAATCTACATCTATACTCTCATATAATGCACACCAAGTTAATTCCATGGCTTACCTCTAAAGACAAGGGACTAGTCACTTTTCCATTTCAATGGCAGCTGTATCTACAGTATGTCCTTTGATAGATGTGGACTTTGATTGACAGGTCAGGAATGGATGTGAGCAGACAGCCTTCACATGGAGGCTCTCTGGCTGCGTCTATTCCTTATATAGTGCACTACTTGTGATCAGAGCCCTATGGCACCTGGTCAAAAGTAGTGCACTATACAGTACCAGTCAAAAGTTTGGACACACCTACTCATTCAAGGGTTTTTCTTTATTTGTATTATTTTCTACATTGTAGAATAATAGTGAAGACATCACAACTATGAAATAAAACAAATGGAATCATGTAGTAACCAAAAAAAGTGTTAAATATGAAATAGATTTTTGATTTGTTTAAGATTCTTCAAAGTAGCTGATGACAGCTTTGCACACTCTTGGCATTCTCTCAACCAGCTTCACCTGGAATGCTTTTCCAACAGTCCTGAAGGAGTTCCCACATGCTGAGCACTTGTTGGCTGCTTTTCCTTCACTCTGCGGTCCAACTCATCCCAAACCATCTCGATTGGGTTGAGGTCGTGTGATTGTGAAGGCCATGTCATCTGATGCAGCACTCCATCACTCTCAACCTTGGTCAAATAGCCCTGACACAGCCTGGAGGTGTGTTTGGGGTCATTGTCCTGTTGAAAAACAAATGATAGTCCCACTAAGCCCAAACCAGATGGGATGGCGTATCGCTGCAGAATGCTGTAGTAGCAGTTGATGAACAGTTGATGTTGAGATGTGTCTGTTACTTGAATTCCGTGAAGCATTTATTTGGGCTGCAATCTGAGATGCAGTTAATTGCTGATTTCTGAGGCTGGTAACTCTAATGAACTTCTTTAGCAGAGGTAACTCTAGGTCTTCCTTTCCTGTGGCGGTCCTCATGAGAGCCAGTTTCATCATAGCACTTAATGTTTTTTTGCGACTGCACATGAAGAAATCTTCAAAGTTCTTGAAATTTTCCCGATTGACTGACCTTCATGTCTTAAAGTAATGATAGACTGTCGTTTCTCTATGCTTATTTGAGCTGTTCTTGCCATAACATGGACTTGGTCTTTTACCAAATAGGACTATCTTCTGTATACCACTCCTACCTGGTCACAACACAACTGATTGGCTCAAACCCATTAAGAAGGAAATAAATTCCACAAATTAACTTAAGAAAGCACACCTGTTAATTGAAATTCATTCCAAGTGACTACCTCATGAAGCTGGTTGAGAGAATGCCAAGAGTGTGCAAAGCTGTAATCAAGGCAAAGGGTGGCTACTTTAAAGAACCTCAAATATAAAATATATTTTGATTTGTTTAACACTTTTTTGGTTTGTACATGATTCTATATGTGTTGTTTCATAGTTTTGATGTCTTCACTATTATTTTACAATGTAGAAAATAGTAAAAAATAAAGAAGTACCCTGGAATGTAGAGTGTTTATACAGACAGAGTGGAGACAATGGATTACAATGAATGAAAGGTTAGAGTTGAATTACATTTTGGATGACAAATCACTGTAGCCTATATCCGAATGAGACCTCACATTGACCTAGTGTTGGGGCAATTTGCAATAAAGGGCCAGGTTTGTAATGTCACCACTGAATATGCAACACAATTACGAGATAATGAAATTCCTTCAAAATGACTTGCAGAGGAAGTGTTTAAAAAAAAAAAAAACATATTACATCCAGCTCTGTTGCTGCTCTCCCACTACAGTAATTAAAGAGAAAGAAATTAACATTAACAATGGCTTAAGGCCCCTTTGACGTTTACTGAGCTTCCTCGAGGTAAAGCTCTATACTTCTGTCAATATTGCTTTATCCACTGGCAATGAGGGGGAATTTAAAATGGGGCATATTGAGGGCCTAGGCCTGGTGCTCCAGCCAGGAGACTGGGGTGATGCCAGGATGAGCAATCGTCTCCTTTGTCAGCCCCCCCAGCCAGCAGCAGCTGCATCAGCATTGCAGAGAAATGACACTGCAGAGAGGCAACAGAGAGGAGCGGGGAGCATGGAGGGCAGACAGGCAATCCTCAGAGACAGTTTAACTGCTACCTGTTGTACAGTTCTACTGTACAAGTGTATATCACTATACAGTAGTACAGTAGAGTATGGAAGCCAGACAGGCACCACTCAGACAATGTTTAACTGTTTCAAATGTGTCACAAATCCAATGCAAGTCAATGGTACCTATATTAGCATTTTCATGCCTCATGTCCAAATCATCCTAAAGTTTCTAAAAATGTATTGTGTAACTCAATTATGTTACTTATAGAGGATTTGGATATGAAGTGTGAAAATGCTTATCCTTTATTGGATTTGTGCCACTAATGCTAAAAAGTTAGCATTTGAAACAGTGGCCAGGTAAACAAAACCAAAGCCTGGGTTACTGTCGTAGCTTGTCACAGACTGCTTACAGGGTAAGAAAAATAATATGTAATTTTGTAATTTGGGTGAACTATCCCTTTAACAATGAGGTGGGGGGGTTCTTTATAAAATAATCACCTGATAGCAGGAACAGCACCATCTATTGGTCAGAGCCTGGTAATAACAAGATGAAGGATAGCCTATTCATTGATGGAAATACCAGATGATGTAAATACATTTGACCGGTCATGCTTATTGGTCTATGGGTTGCATAATTTAGTGTAATTAAATTGCCGGGTGTATATATTCGTTGTGTAACTTCAATGACTAATTTCTCTGAACAGACAAAAACAGAAATTCACTGAGAATACATAACATAGGATGAAGAAACAATACTCCAAGCTGCAGCTCCATACTACTCGTCAAGCATAGAGAACAGATACTTTATACCCGTTATTGGGGTGGGATTGGCATGGGGTGTGGAGGTTCCGTGGATGGCTTTAGGCCACTTCCTTGGATTCCTCATGTCGTTTTCATTGTTAGAAACAAAGTTTGGTCCAAATAGGATGTAAGGTACTATAATTATTGAATATTATATGAAGTCATAAATTAAAATGGCCTATTTGGGTGCAAAAATATTTCAACAAATAATGTTTCTGGAATGCTTATCTTATCGGTTTCTAACTACAGAAACAATTTCATAACAATCCGAGGTGGCCGGTGTCATGGCTTACTGAAACGACATGGAACGATCCATATGTATGACATTAAACACAGCTAGCACATTCATAGGATTAATTAAATATTCATTTTAAAAAAACTTTGTGGGCCACAGACACACAGCAGACTTTTGTTTTCCCCTGAAAATGCAGACATCAGGGCAGCATATCATTATTAATAAATAACCAAACATACTGTACAGTATTCTCTTTTCATTCTCTTGTTCAATGGAGAGAGTACCACCCTCATGATTCATACTTTATTATGACGGGGGAAAATTACACTATGTATTTTTTTATTTCACCTTTATTTAACCAGGTTGGCCAGTTGAGAACAAGTTCTCATTTATAACTGCGACCTGGCCAAGATAAAGCAAAGCAGTGCGACAAGAACAACAACAACACAGAGTTACACATGGGAAAAACAAACGTACAGTCAATAACACAATAGAAACATCTACATATACTGTGTGCAAATGTCGTAAGATTAGGGAGGTAAGGCAAAAAATAGGCCATAGTGGCAAAATAATTGCAATTTAGCAATTAACACTGGAGTGATAGATGTGCCGATGAGGATGTGCAAGTAGAGATACTGGAGTGCAAAAGAGCAAGAATAAATAACAATATGGGGATGAGGTAGTTGGTTGGGCTATTTACAGATGGGCTGTGTACAGGTGCAGTGATCGGTAAGCTGCTCTGACAGCTGATGCCTAAAGTTAGTGATATAAGTCTCCAGCTTCAGTGATTTTTGTAATTCGTTCCAGTCATTGGCAGCAGAGAACTGGAAGGAAAGGCAGCCAAAGGAGGAGTTGACTTTGGGGATGACCAGTGAAATATACCTGCAGGAGCACGTGCTACGGGTGGTTATTGCTATGGTGACCAATGAGCTGAGATAAGGTGGGGTTTTACCTAGCAAATACTTATAGATGACCTGGAGCCAGTGGGTTTGGCGATGAATATGAAGCGAGGGCCAGCCAACGAGAGCATACAGGTCGCAGCATACTACGAGAGCATACAACTGAAACGTTTCCAATTGAAAGCCTAATCCATGAAGTTACATGTCCGAGTCATACATAATCACAACATACACAGGCACACAATCTTACCACCCACAATATGTTATACTGATATAATTTCATATGCAAAATCTTTAGGACGAAGCATTCCCTATATACAATCCAACACAAGGCAATATGAAGTCTAACATTGATTCATAAAGTAATAAAAGGGGAAACCCTCGATTTTCATTTTCTCTTCATTTTCAATATTTTGTGTGCTCTCCCAGCTTTGTGTAAAGCCCCACGAGGATGTGATGGAGATTTAGCTTGTTGTTCCGAGAGCAGCATATGGCGGAAACCTGCTATGAGAACCTATCATTGCTGCCTCAGTACTTGTGCAGTGGTAAGAACATTTAGGTTGGTGGTTGGTAGAATCCATGTACTTATTTAGCAATATAATCTTAAATATAGTCTTGCCAGTTTGCACATAAGAGTGCCTTTAGGACTGCAACGCTCCTGAATACAGACCTTTATTGAAGATGAAAGGTACAGTACATTGGAGTTTGAGAGATTAAATATGAGAGAGAGCGAGATTAAAATAGAAACAGTTCGGGACACTATTAGGGGAAGCCCTGGCGCTGTGCTGATGCTCTCAAACCAATTTAAATTGAAAAAAAACAGTACATTTCCTTGAATGATATCTGTATAGTCAGTTACCACTTAGTGACACCAAACCAGTGTATAGGCTATTTCTGCTTCCACTGTAAACATCTTTCAGTACCAAGAAATCACTAGTTTCCTTCCCCACGAACCGCGCGCACACGCACACACACACACACACACACATGCCAGGGTTTCCATTAGCCAGTAATAATCAGCTTTTGGCATCAACAAAAAAATAAAGAAACGCAGATTAATAAAATTGGCACCGGGCAATTGTCCAGGAGAAGAAAAAATCTGATTGCAAAATAATGCTTTTTAGCCTTAATAGAAATATCAGTTGATGGAAATACATTTGACCAGTCATGCTTATCGGTCTATGGGTTGCATAATTTGTGGAATTAAATTGGCGGGTGTATATGTTCGTTATGTAACTTATTTATCACAAGCGCACAGTACAGAGCCTTTGAGAGGATAACAGCGTTTTTAGAAGCCCAATCATTACACAACAATTCTACTGTAAATGCAATCATGTGTTTAATTGTTTTTGGGCCACGATTAAATTAAGCTACTATTTTTATTTCTCAACTGGTAATTGAAGCGCGTTTCCCATTCGCAGAGGCAACGTATTCGCAGAGGCAACGTATTCGCAGAGGCAACGTAAGGCAGACTTCCTCAATGAAGCTGGAGGCAGTATACATTTTGAAAACATATGACCAAAAATATAAACGCAACACGGAACAATTTCAAAAGATTTTACTGAGTTACAGTTCATATAAGGAAATCAGTCAATTGAAATAAATAAATTAGGCCCTAATCTATGGATTTTACATGACTGGGAATACAGATATGCATCTGTTGGTCACAGATACCTTAACAAAAAAGGTAGGGGCGTGGATCAGAAAACCAGTCAGTAATTGGTGTGACCACCATTTTGCCTCATGCAGCGTGACACATCTCCTTCGCAAAGAGTTGATCAGGCTGTTGATTGTGTCCTGTGGAATGTTGTCCCACTCCTCTTCAATGGCTGTGGGAACACGCTGTCGTACACGTCGATCCAGAGCATCCCAAACATGCTCAATGGGTAACATGTCTGGTGAGTATGCAGGCCATGGAAGAACTGGGAAATGTTCAGCTTCCTGAGACACCTTGATCTGTTTCACCTGTCTTGTGCTCGTCTCCACCCCCACCAGGTGTCTCCCATTTGTCCCCATTATCTCCTGTGTATTTATACCTGCGTTTTCTGTTTGTCTGTTGCCAGTTCGTCTTGTCCCGTCAAGTCCTACCAGCGTGTTTTCGAGTTGCTATTTTCTAGTCTTCCCGGTTTTGACCATTCTGCCTGCCCTGAGCCTGCCTGCCGTTCTGTACCCTTCTGACACTGCCCTGGATTACTGACCTCTGCCTGACCTGAGCCTGCCTGCCGTTCTGTACCTTACTGACATTGCCCTGGATTACTGATCTCTGCCTGCCCTTGACCTGTCATTTGCCTGCCCCCTGTTTGATAAACATCTGTGATTCGAACTGTCTGCATCTGAGTCTTATCCTGAGTCCTGATACTTCCAGGAATTGTGTACAGATCCTTGCAACATGGGGCTGTGCATTATCATGCTGAAACATGAGGGGATGGTGGCAGATTTTTTGGCATGACAATGGGCCTTAGGATCTCACCACGGTATCTCTGTGCATTCAAATTGCCATCTATAAAATGCAATTGTGTTCGTTGTCCATAGCTTATGCCTGCCCCTACCATAACCCCACCTCCACCATGGAGCACTTTGTTCACACGACGCCATACGTGGTCTGTCATATTCTCTAAAATGACATGAGGCGGCTTATGGTAGAGAAATTAACATTACATTCTCTGGCAAGAGCTCTGGTGGACATTCCTGCAGTCAGTGTGCCAATTGCACGCTTCCTTTAAAACTTGAGACATCTGTGGCATTGTGTTATGTGACAAAACTGCACATTTTACAGTGGCCTTTTCTGCCCCCAGCACAAGGTGCATCTGTGTAAGGATCATGTTTAATCAGCTTGTTGATATGCCACACCTGTCAGGTGGATGGATTATCTTGGCAGAGGAAAAATCTTCACTAACAGGGATGTAAACAAATTTGTGCAAAATATTTTTGTGCATATGGAATATTTCTGGGATCTTTTATTTCAGCTCATGAAACATGGGACCAGAACATTACTTGTTGCGTTTTATATTTTTGTTCAGTGTAGCTACTTAATTATTTGAAACCTGAATGTTTTACTACATATTATGAGGCATGTTTTACCTTGCTTCATAGTAGCTTATTCAAAATCCGACCATATCCGTGGAGGCCGTTATTGTATAAAAGATGTCCATATGCCATTGAAACCATGTTCTATTGGTTTAACTGTCTTTCATTGTCCGGTATCCAAATTCATACGTAGCCTGCTGCCTTGTGCACACTACTGCGCTAATAATGTGAAGAAATAATAGTTGATCAACATTTTAAGCCTTCAAACTTTTTTTCAATGTATCCTAGGCCTACTGGTTGTATGAATTTGAGCTCTATTGTCCCACAACTGTCCCAGAGTCTGTTTGGGCCATTTATTTCTCGACAAGCTGACCAATAAAACATTCAGGTTAGATAGTATAAAAGTTTATGGGGGATAGTAGATTCTCATAGGTGGCGCGTCAATAAGGCTAGGTAGGGGAAACTAAGCATTCTCTAAGTAAATTGAATTAAATTGGCAACATAAATGGACAACGTTGTTTTTATTCATCTGTTTGTCAGTGTCAGCAGAGTAGACTACCCTGTAATTTGTAGTATTAAAAGATATTCTGCTAAACGTCTCCAGTCATATAAAATGTAGTAAAATTGCATGAAATGTGTTGTTCCCATGCAAAGAAAGAATAAAAGTATCTGCTATTGCCTATAACCCAGGCCTCTACGTTATGTGTACTCAGCCATGGATTGAACAGTCTTTTTTGCGAACAGTGATTGAGTTATATTATTAGCCTAAATTATGACTATCCAATCTACTCATCGTATTACATTAAGTCTGCAAATGCGATGATGCATGGAATGCTGTATTGTAAAGGTGCATTTTTTATTGATTTTTTTGCTTCCCCAAACTTGAAACTCACGTGCCGCCTATACATAGGCTACTGTTCATTACTCATCTTGTTGGCGGAGAAAAGTAAATGCGGATAGTTATTATAACATCTTCAAAGTGCACAGTAAGGACACACGTCATTGCATCCTCGACTTGTATGTTGTGTTAAGACTTGTTACCATAATCGGAATGTGATTTCAGTCATTCTGAGCACCGTGGGAGGGCGCCCTAATCAGGTTATGTACCCAATGCATATGGGTCCGGTAAATTTCTCAAAATGTCTGGTAAATTAAAATGCTGCCCGTCAAATGTCTGGTGCCACGAATTCATAATGGACCTCCCCCACCCCCCCCACTCAGGTAGAGGTGGTGTGGGTGTTGATAAGGGGTCCGGTACACAGTCTGTGTGTGATATGATCTGGCTCTGGGGACTTGTTAGACAAACAGTCCAGCTAATTGAATTCCGCTTTGAAGGAATATTCCCAAGATGGCTATCTCCATGAGGCCTGAGCCAACCCTGTTTTGACAGGCTTTCATGCAAGCATATCAGTTGCACACATCATTTAATCCGATGACCCAGCGGCACATTCTTGGGTTTCAGTCATATTCTTTCCACCATGTTTCATTTTGGGGTGGAGTCTACGAGCTGTGAAGAAGTGAACACACCGGCCTTTCATATCACTAAAGTAAAAATGCGAAAGCAGAAACGACACAAAGATGCTTCTGGGGATTCGCGTGGAGGAAATCATATGATGTCCTAGCTTAAATCATATGATGTCCTAGCTTCACATGTCAACCACAGGAGGCTGCTGTGGGGAGGACGGCTCATAATGAAGTCTGGAATGGAGTAAATAGAATGGTATAAAATCAAGCTTTATTTATACAGCACATTTCAGAAGTGGAATGCAAAGGAATGTGCTTGACGGGAAAGAACGAATAAAAAAACTCAAAAGCTGAAATATTTACTACATAACAAAGATAAAAAACTAAAGAAAAGCAAAGCTAAAAAGATGTGTTTTAAGATTTCTTTTAAATATGTCCACAGTTTTGGGTTTTCTGGACGGCTATTCCAGAGGCTTGGGGCATAGTAACTAATGGCTGCCTCTCCATGCCTTTTGGTCCTAGGCTTTGGGATAGTTAAAAGGTCAGTGCCAGAGGACCTGAGGGACCTACTGGGTACATAACTTAAAAACATGTGTGACATGTATTGGAGTGCACAAATGTGGATTGACTTACAGAGGCAAGAAAAAGTATGTGAACCCTTTGAAATTACCTGGATTTCTGCATAAATTAGTCATACAATTTGATCTGATCTTCATCTTAGTCACAACAATAGACAAACATAGTGTGTTTGTGAACCTCAAGTCTAATGACTTTTCCAAAAGCTTATTGGAGTCAGGAGTCAGCTAACCTGGAGTCCAATATATGAGACGAGATTGGAGATGTTGGTTATAGCTGCCCTGCCCTATAAAAAAAACTCACAAAATTTGAGTTTGCTATTCACAAGAGGCATTGCCTGATGTGAACCATGCCTCGAACAAAAGAGATCTCAGAAGACCTAATATTAAGAATTGTTGACTTGCATAAAGCTGAAAGGGTTACAAAAGTATCTCTAAAAGCCTTGATGTTCATCAGTCCACGGTAAGACAAATTGTCTATAAATGGAGAAACTTCAGCACTGTTGCTACTCTCCCTAGGAGTGGCCGTTCTGCAAAGATGACTGCAAGAGCACAGTGCAGAATGCTCAATGAGGTGAAGAAGAATCCTAGAGTGTCAGCTAAAGACTTACAGAAATCTCTGGAACATGCTAACATCTCTGTTGACGAGTCTACGATACGTTAAACACTAAACAAGAATGGTGTTCATTGGAGGACACCATGGAAGAATCACTGCTGTCCAAAAAACATTGCTGCACGTCTGATTTTCGCAAAAGAGCACCTGGATGTTCCACAGAGCTTCTGGCAAAATATTCTGTGGACAGATTAAACTAAAGTTGAGCTGTTTGGAAGGAACACACAACACTATGTGTGGAGAAAAAAAAACCAGCACACCAATATCAAAACCTCATCCCAACTATAAAGTATGGTGGAGGGAGCATCATGGTTTGGGGCTGCCTCAGGGCTTGGACAGCTTGCTATCATCGACAGAAAAATAAATTCCCAAGTTTACCAAGACATTTTGCAGGAGAATGTAAGGCTATCTGTCTGCCAATTGAAGCTCAACAGAAGTTGGGTGATGCAACAGGACAACGACCCAAAACACAGAAGTAAATCAACAACAGAATGGCTTCAACAGAAGAAAATACACCTTCTGGAGTGGCCCAGTCAGAGTCCTGACCTCAACCTGATTTAAAATGCTGTGGCATGACCTCGAGAGCGGTTCACACCAGACATCCCAAGAATATTGCTGAACTGAAACACTGAAAATTCCTCCTGACCGTTGTGCAGGTCTGATCCGCAACTACAGAAAACGTTTGGTTGAGTTTATTGCTGCCAATGGAGGGTCAACCAGTTATTGAATCCAATGGTTCACATACTATTTCGCCCTACACTGTGAATGTTTACCCGGTGTGTTCAATGAAGACATGAAAACGTATAATTGTTTGTGTGTTATTAGTTTAAGCTGACTGTGTTTGTCTACTGTTTATGACCAGTTTATAACCAGAAATCCAGGTAATTCCAAAGGGTTCACATACTTTTTCTTTCCACTGTAAAAAACAATAGAAGAATCTTAAAATTAATTATAAAACTCACAGGCAGCCAGTACAGAGACCTTAAAACCGGTGTAATGTGTGCTCTCCGTCTGGTCTTGGTCAGTACCCACGCTGCAGCATTCTGTATGTTTTGCAGTTGACCAATGGCTTTCTTGGGTAGACCAGACAGGAGAGCATTAGAGTAGTCAAGCCTGCTTGTAATAAAAGCATGGATGAGTCACTGTATCAGCCTGAGAGAGAAACGGCTGTGACTTGGCAATGTTCCTCAGGTGGTAAAAACCTATTTTGGTCCCATTCCTAATGTTTGATGTGTTCGATACCATTCCATTGATTCGTTCCAGTGATTACTATGAGCCTGTGCTCCCCAATTAAGGCGCCACCAGCCGCCTGTGATGTCAACATACACCCCTAGTGAAGCTGTCATACTCTGCATTCATCCATGGTTAAACATTTACTCATCTGTAAAAATCCGTTAATTTTAGCCCATCAGTACGTCAGTGTAAACCACACAATCTGAACAAAAAAAACTGTAAAACACAGAGACAGGTTTCATCTCCCCACACTAGATTTGTCACACAAATGGCATCATTGTTCTTGTGTGTGACCTTCGGAGCACTGGGCTGATGCTGAGCACAGAGCGGCTACTGAGCTCTGAGGTTAGGGGGACGACCCACGCGTGAGCCCCACATCGGACCGAACGTGGGCTTACAGCAGAACAGCAGCTATGCGATTACATCAGCACTGAACACAACACAGGCCCCTGGTCATGGCCCTTTCAAAATGGCCTCTGCTAATAGACGAGAGGGTGAGGGGACAGGGAATGTCACACAGAAGACTGTGACTACAGTGGCCCCAAACAGATTGTCAAAATGGAGCACAAAGTGGTTGGGTTGTGTTATGCACATCCAACTAGCATAAATCCAGCCAAAAATGACAATACAAAGACCTGGATTGATTTAGCCTACAAATGTGGTGATGTTGGGCAAGATATGAACCAAAGCATCCCAGTTCAAATGAAAGCACCTGAAAAGCACAAAAACCCAGTCCAAAGAAGCGACTGTATAGCGTGATTTACTGTATGAGCAGGTCAGAGCAGTTTTGTCTCTCTGTGGTGCGACAGCAGAGAGTAGCAGCATGCCATGCTGTCACAGGATCAACAGTGAGCAGCAACATGGTGGTTTGGCAGCTCTCTCTCTCCAGCAGAAGAACGGGAGTGAATGGGAGAATGTGTACAGTTCTGTATCTCTGACTTACAAACTGCACTGTATGCAGACTGACTGGGACTGGGCTCCAGGTGCCAAGTGGTGAATTACACAGAGGAAAAGGCTCTGCATACCTCATTACTATCAGGTTAAATTACCCAAAAGAGCTCGCCTCTGTAGGGAAGTTCATTATGACAAGAGCAGCATACACTTGCCCTTTCCAAGCTGAAATTTCTACAAGGACAACAGTGGCTAAAATGCATTATGGAAAAGTCCAAACCTTTTTCAAAACATTAAGGAATATTGAAGAGAGAGGAGGGAATATTTGCTCTATCTTGTGCTGAAATTAGACAAAACAAACCTCATTCATGTACATCGGGGAGGGGCAAATTTATTGGGGGTGGGGGCCGCAAAATAATCTGAACTCATCACGAGGGGCCTCAGTTGCTCCCGAGTCTGCGTACCAACATGTGCAAAAGAGGGCCGCCGCCCATGGAACGTAACCTTGTCAACCATGTTGAGTTGGTGTATGTGTGGCTTCTATGTAAGATGATATTTCAACATGAGCAGGGATTTCTGTAGTTTCCAAGGTAACCATTGTGGATCCTGCAAAAAAAAACGCAGGAGCACCTTGCAGACAGCTTTTCACACCAAACAATTATACTATGCATCCATGCCTGACACCTGAAATCAAGCCGACAATATAGGCCTATGTTCTGCAATTGTAATAAAAGCAACTTTTCTGTAAAAGACTTGCAGTAAGTTTAGTCAGCAAGTTGCTGTGCCAACCCGAGTCATTGGTCAAAAACCAACAGATACAGAAACTCTGGAAGTTGGGAGAATAGTACAAGCCTAGGCAAGTTTTCTTAACATTCTTAGCTTTAGTAAAAGAAAACAATAAAAAATTTGAGAGAGGTATTCACATCAATACTGAAGAACAGCATATGTGATGTGTAGCCCAAGAGTTAGTGAAGAATTAAGCAACTTGTTTCTCCATCAACTAAGATGATGGAGAGACAAGATACAATAGTCCCGACATCAACTACCGTACCGGAAAACCAACTGTAAGGTTTGGTGGAGTAGGAATAATGGTCTGGGGCTGATTTTCATGGTTGGGACGAGGCCCCTTAGTTCCAGTGAAGGGAAATCTTAACTCTACAGCATACAATGACATTCTAGACGATTCTGTGCTTCCAACTTTGTGGCAACAGTTTGCGGAAGGCCCTTTCCTGTTTCAGTATTACAATACCCCCGTGCACAAAGTGAGGTCCATACAGAAATGGTTTGTTGACATCGGTGTGGACGAATTTGACTGGCCTGCACAGAGCCCTGACCTCAACCCCATCGAACACCTTTGGGATGAACTGGAACGCCGACTGCAAGCCAGGCTTAATCGCCCAAAATCAATGCCCGAACCTCACTAATGCATGTGGCTGAATGGAAGCAAGTCCCCGCAGCAATGTTCCAACATCTAGTGGAAAGCCTTCCCAGATGAGTGGAGGCTGTTATAGCAGCAAAGCGGCTGGCAACTCCATATTAATGCCCATGATTTTGGAATGAGATGTTCAACAGGAAAGTGTCCACATATTTTTGGTAATGTAGTGTATCTAACCTGTCTTTGACAAAACCTTCCTACAGGGTATGAAGGAAATGGACCAAATATAGCTTGGTATGGCATCTGACCTTTGTTGACAAGTAGTTAAAGAATAAGAAACTAACAATGCAACAGTACAGTAAGCATAATGCAAAACAAGGAAAATGTATCGGCCTATGTAAACTAGACCACAGCTATGTAATAAACAACCAGTTACCATGTCTGGGACCTGTACTGCACCGAGGAAATAGCAGAAATGCATTCATGACTTGATTTTAGGAAGGATGCCTTGTATTATATTGATAGAAGAATGTGGAGGTTAACCAGCACAATTGACCCCAACTAACAAAGGAAAGTGGCAACCAATTTCACAACAACAGGTTGGTTAATTCTCAAAGACCGCATATTCTCAGGAGTTTTCAATGAGGAGGTTATTATCCAACCCACTTCATGTAATTAAGATTATTTGAAATATGCATAAATAGCATTGTTATTCTGAATGAGTCATATCCAAGTCTTGTAGTATTTTGACATTATTTTAATGGAAAAAGTGGGTAATCAAACAAAATGCTGTGATGAACACATAGTAAAGGATGTGAAGGAATACAAGTTGGCAACATACGGTACGACGGTCTTCACAACCAAGTAATGGCAAGCTTGTTCACTGGTTGACTATAGCGCTTCGCCATATAAAGAGTAGTCAACGTATAGAAACCAATCAAGAAATCAACATTTGCTTCATTGTATCATTCATCGTGATGCCATCTTTTATGAATGAATGTTGACAGAGATGGTTATCACTAGGCTACTAGTGCTGTATGGTAAACAAATTCACCAAGCGGCTCAATGCGACAAGGCACACAAGGTTGACTGTTAGACACAGCACATTGATTTTTATTTCTAATGAATACACATAACGCGTTCGAGGATCGAGGGTAGGATACTTGCGATTGGCCAGTACAATTTGCACGTTCTTATTATGGCAACGAAAGCCTATAAATATATTTCGGAAACATCTGATCTGTAAAATCAGGATACAGACAAGAGACAAAATGCGTTAACCACAAGAACACACTAAATTGACACCATATCCTGTTCCAATTGATACAATCAAAGTAATTCATTTCGCACTGTTAGCTATAGGGAGCGATTCAACCTAAACAGGATAGTAAAGGATAAATGGTTCCTTACCGATTCGAAGGCGTTTAATTAACCGGACGAATGTATTCCATTGCAGTTGTAGATGAGACAGACGCTTATAGTTTTTGTGAAAATAATGGCCAAATAGCTTGCAGAAATCCAGAGCTATCTTCGTGCTGCCCCACTCCCTCGCTGTAGCTGATGAGTGTGATGGCGTTGTCTTTGCAGGGCCACAATTAAACTAACGGGACCAGTGGAGTGATTGACAACACCGCCAGCCAATAGAATGGGAGGATTCTTTTAGTGAGGAACAGAGGATCGTAAACAGGGCCACGTTCAGTTTCCAAACGTGCTCGAACGTTGCAGATAGAAATGCCATAAATAGAGCCTCCGTGATTCCATGTTCTACATGTCAGAGAGGCGTGTTTGCTTTAACATATTGATATCTGAACATTCCAAAATGTTGTGACCTACTGGACGCGCCCCAGGTTAGATAAAGTCAATAGGCTAAGCCTATGTGGAGAGCGTTGAAGTTGAGATACTATTGCATTAGAAGTATTTCCATGACATCAGATTAATTTGGGGTCTAGACTAGGACAAGGCGTGGTTGCCCATAATGAATGTCAATCAATAGATGGAGGGATGACGTATGCCTACTTCACATTTAGGCTATGAAAAAAATTGATTTTGTTAATGGAAAGCTGGCATCAGTTCAATTAGGACAGTGCGTGGCCAATTAAGATGCCTATAGGCCTACATGAATACCACATGTTAGATACTTTTCGAGTTGACAAGATACAAAATAACTGTTCAATACAAGGAAAAAGTGTAGGATAATGTAATGTCCTCCTCCTCATCATCATCCTCACCATCAGTGTGGTTCAATCAAAGATGATTGGAATTCAGTCAATTATTCCTCGCGCTGACAACGCGCTCTGATAACCATTGCGTTGGGGCGCCCTCTGCTGCTTAAAGACAACAATTACCAGTTTTCGTCACTCAAACTCCCCCCCAGTTATCCCTGATTATAAACCAAGTAGTTTGCGTCCTGTATGCAGATTGGCTGAAAGCCATGGTATATTTAAGAGATAAACGCTAATGTTCTGTACATTACCTTGGAAATAATGGACGATGTGCAAGGTTTATTTTTCAAAGGTAATGTACAGAACGGAGGTGTTTATCCTGCTTATACCACAGTTGCCAAAGACAAAACTACTTAAGCACAAATTTACGGGTAGAAAATAATAATTTGGTTGATATTTTCATTTTTATAAGCAAATTCACACTCTCGTATTTTGGTTGCTAGAGATGCGACCCAGTCGTTCGTTCAATTGGTTCTATATGGACACGACCCAGTTGTTCGTTCTATATGTTCCGTGGCAACCTTTTTATCCCTTGCTTGCTAGCTAGCCAACTAGTTTAAGCAGTTTTCTATTGGCATTTGGATACATCATTTGAATACATCCAAATGAGTGATGATACCTGAATTTGCCTGGCATAGATAGACAAGTTTGCCTTATCATCAGGACACTCAACACTGTTAATTACGAGGAGATCACAGTGCATATCAAACACTAGGCTAGAAGCTAGCTAAAAAGTTTGGTGCTAGCAGAAAAGGCCAATATGACAAGCAAATAAAAACGTATCCGTTGCTGGAAACAGCTGGTCAAACTAGAAACGTGGGAGGAATGGGCAGCAAAGTGCCATTTGCGTCATGACTGCAACAGTATGAACCGGAGAAGTTCCCGTTCATCACATAAGTATATATACCTTTTTGCTTAATTATACCTTGATAGAATTCAGGGAATTAGATCTGGATTATTCGAATACCAGTGAGATCAGATATGGAAATGTAGTCACACTTATGAAACTTCTGTTTTCAATCTCATGTCTTGATTCTAGAAACAAGGGTCTGGAAAGTAATTGCATAGGCCTAGTGTAAACATTCTCAGTGTAAGGGGGTGCGTGCTGGTGGCAGGGAAGTCAGGCGCAGGAGATCGAACTTAGTATAAACGGAGCAGTTTAATAAGTGCTCAAACACTCAGAAAACCAAAATATACAAGTGGGTAGAAAACCGGTTGCACACAAGAACATCACTTGCACATATCTTACAAACAAACAATCACCGACAAGGACAATAAGGGGAAACAGAGGGTTAACCAGGTGTGACAAGACAAGATCAAAGGAAAATGAAAAGAGGATCAGCGATGGCTAGAAAGTCGGTGACTTCGACCGCCGAACGCCGCCCGAACAAGGAGAGGGACCAATTTCGGCGGAAGTCGTGACACTCAGCATAATACCAGAGCAAATGCCAGTGTGGGCATGATATTCTATGGAGAGTTTAGGCTACAGCTTGACCCTTGTTTCAGACTAGCTTCTCTGTAATGTCAAACAATGGATCTTTTCACATCACGTTTTACAATGACAGTAGGCCTACTTTACATACATGCATTGCCACAGACAATGCCACTACAACCATGACATATTTAGTCAAAGCTCTCACAGACAAAGAAGGGTAGAACAGCTCTGAGCTCCCTGCATGTCAGTGTCGTGGGGGGGATGGTCAGTGGGTACTTGCAGCTGTTGCCTCTCAGAATCCTCTGTTATAATTGAAATGGCAGTAATTGAAATGCCAGTTGTTTTCTAATGCCCCATGAGCAGTGAATCATTGACAGACATGCTACATGCCTGTGCCAGCTACTCAGTCAGTTAGAGAGCACAGAACCCGCAGTCGTTCCCCACAATGAGGTGGAGTCTATTAACACTGGCATCTAGTCAACCCCTTAGCTGCCCCTCACCATTGGCTATAAGCCTTTTTGAAATGACACGCAGCATAGCGGACATGGTGTAAACAGAAAACTATCTTATATAAATTAAGTTGAATTCCTCTTTTTCCAGTCGTACTTTGGTTCTGTAAATCTGAAACGCAGACGTATGTATGTATTATGTATGCATAAAAGTACTGATTGCACAGAACAGTACAAAGGTAATGCACATATTGTAACACAATATCTGTGATCTTAATGCTTGTGCTTCGTTACAGTACTTATACTATATACAGCACCTGATGTCAGAATAGAAGCAAGTACCACTTTTCTCCAGAGAGTGGCAGTGATCAGTAACACAACGAGCCCTGACTCCTGTTGACCACTGTTACTAAACATATATTACAGTGGGTTAGCCTACATGACTGCAAGGCAAACACTGTATTTAATCCAAAACAAGAATTTGTGGCTTTTCTCTCTTAAGCCTTACAATGACAACAGAACAATTCAGACCTGTCAAATCATTCACTGTAATAACAAATGATAAGTTCCAACCCAAACCACAGCCCTAAAATTACTTTTTCTATCCTGCTCCACCCAATGTTGAAGATCACAAACTAGGATCCGTTTCTCTGCTGTTAGTGCTGCCGTTCAACTCCTTTACGTCATACACTTAGTGTCACCGCTCAGAATGAAAGCCTTCAGCAGACGTATTAATAACGTAATGTGAAATGTAAACTTCGTGTTTGAAGAGAGGGCACTGTCATAACGGTTCATCATTCAGTCCATCCATCCCTGTCTTGTACAATGGCTTCCTTGTCTTGTATTAGGGCTCGCCACAGACGCCACAGCATATCTGCTGACCCTATAGAGACCTGTAACTGGGTCATCTTGGAGTTGACGCTGGGACCTCGACGTTCCATGGCTGGTAGAAGGTCGCTCGCAGATGGTTAGTAATTCAACATGGTAATCTGACAAACATTCCGGGGAGCAGCCTGCTGTGCTGAAGAACGAGTCAAACTTACTGCATCAAAAGACTCATCATGATCATGGATCAACAACTTCAAACACATTCACGTCTAAAAGTGAGAGTTAGGAGTGTCAAATACAAAATTCACAGAGTTGATTATCAAATAGAAAAAATTGTTCCCTCTTCAACTTGCATATGTGTGATATTTTGCATAATTGGTTCTCTCTGCTCTTTCACAGTGTGGACACTTGGGTATTTATATGAAATCACAATGCATGATGAACAGTAAGGCATTTGCTGGCTGGAACTGAGTTCACATCTCAAGGTGAACCTGTTAGGTATGAGCGGTACTGTAGGGGTGTGTAAACTGATAAGACAGGCACTCAGGAAGACCTACTAGGTAACAGACAGGGACGGCACCCAGCAAAAATATTTGGATAAAAAGAGCACAAGGCTATTCAAACCACACAAAGGTGTGTCCATGCAGTATACACTGAGTGTACAAAGCATTATAATATCCTAATCCTAATATTGACTTGCTCCCCCTTTTGTCCTAAGAACATCCTTCATTCGTCAGGGCCTGGGCTCTCCAAGGTGTCAAAAGCATTCCACAGCAATGCTGGCCCATGTTGAGGCCCATGTTGAGTCCAATGCTTCCCACAGTTTTGTCAAATTGGCTGGATGTCACCTACTACCATACTCCGTTCAAAGGCACTGAAATATTTTGTCTTGCCTATTCACCTCTGAATGGCACAGATACACAATCCATGTCTCAAATGTCTCAAAGCTTCATAATCCTTCTTTAACCTGTCTCCTCCACTTAATCTACACCGATTTAAGTGGTTTTAACAGGTGACATCAATAAGGGATCATAGCTTTCACTTGGATTCACCTGGTCAGTCTATGTCATGGAAAGAGCAGGTGTTGCCTAATGTTTTGTACACTCATTGTATACAGAAGCGAAGAAATGATATTTGGTACATAAATGAACTGTTACTACTGTACTTCATTATCAACCAATATATGAACTGATAGTCACCATACACATCTATACACTGTACATCTTCTCACAACAAAAGAACATTTTGGAAATATAAAGCAAAACTGTGTCAACATGTCAGTTAAGTGACATCATTGTCTTATGTATGTTCAAGCGCTCTTAGCAGATAGCTTACAATGCACAGTTGAGTTCCTTGGGCTAATGGTCTTTCCGCATAGAAGTCATCCAGAAGACAGTACCACAGGTCTCAAAGTATCAGTGCGGACTGGTGGCTTGTCCCACTCCCAAGTTCTTCAGTTTATGATGTCTGGGTTCCTTGTTTCACATTCCTCATAGAGGTCTGGTTTCATGTTCCCTTCCTCTGAGTCCTCACTAGAAGAGACAAGGGGATATCCTTGGATTACTATTAACATCACATGAACATAACACCAGTTCAGCACCGTAATTAAGCAATAAGGCACGAGGGGGTGTGGTATATGGCCAATATACCATGGCTAAGGGCTGTTCTTAATCACTACACAACCTGTGCCTGTGCCTATATTGGCCATATACCACAAACCCTGAGGTGCCTTATTGCTATTATAAACTGGTTACCAACGTAATTAGAGCAGTAAAAAAAATATATTTGTCATACCTGTGGTATACGGTCTGACATGCCACAGCTGTCAACCAATCAGCATTCAGGGCTCGAACCACCCAGTTTATAATAATAGGTATAGTACAATAATAAAGGTTGAAATGGCTACTAACCCAGGATTAGATGTTCATCCCTGGTTTCAAGGCTGTATCTCCAGAGTATAATATTAAAAGATAAATACTAAGGAATTTAAAGTGTTAAATACTATATAATAGAATATTCCCTCTCTCTTCGCCTTCAGTAGACAAAAGAGGGTAAAGACCTGATGCTGTATCCCTCCACATCCTGGATGGTGTCAGCCAGGGGCTGGTGGACTGTCTCAGGCAGCAGCAGGGTGAGGGCTGCCCCTAGCAGAGTACACAGACCAAACAGAACCATAGGAGCCTTCTTACTGACACCCCTCAACAGGTAGATGATTGGGGCCAGGACTCCCCCTGCCCGGGCACACATGGAGCCCATACCGATCCCACTCTGCCTGAGGATCACATTGGAGACTTGTTCAGCCAAACTAACGTCACAACGTTATATTTAAAGTGCTGTAATAAAGACTGTGGATCAAGATTAGTCTCGCCAACATCCCAAAGCAATTACAGTACTTACTGTGGTTGTTTACATCAAGGCAAATTAATAACTTTGCATATCGAAAACAGAATACAATGAAAGAGGATTGTTAATACAGTCAAAACCCTCTTGAGCAGTTGTCTCAAACCTTATCAGAAGCTTGCGCTGACCCTAACAGAAATCTACTGAGCCCAAGTTGGCTATTGCAATGTTACACACTGATGCCACAAGTTACACACTGTTACACACTGATGCCAGTTATCTTGCTCACGAAATACCTCAGCCCCCTCTCCACGAACAAAAGAAAGGTCACAGAGATACTGACTGAGTAGCGGAGAGGATTATTTAAACAACTCCAAAGATGGTTAGACTCATTTTGTGACCTCATGATCTACACCTGTTTGACTCTGCTGGAAACACGCCCAGACATCAGCAGTCCATATTAGTGATCAGAACACTACTTTTGACCGGAGCCCTATTGACCAGACGCTCACCTTATGACAGTAGGGAAAACCTCTGCTGAATAGACGTAGACTATGGACAGGGAGGCGGTGATCCCAAACTTTCCCACCATGGCCAGGACTGTTCTAACAATGGAGAGATCTGAGTGTGTGTGTGAGAGAGAGAGAGAAGTGATGGGGTTAGACGTTAAAGGGGTAAAGAGCTGGGCTGTGTATATGTATAGCACCTGCAACTCAAGTCTACATCTCTGTGGATCAATCCACCGCATTCCAACTGGATACCGTAAACACCTAAGGTAGTGGCCTCGAGTGTGAGACTGACATGACTTCCCTGAGGGAAGGTGGGAGTTCTTTAACAACTCTTAATCCACATCCAGGAGGTTACGTCGGTGACAAACTCTGGCTATTACAAAAGGAGCTTGGTATCTACAAATAAATATTGTGGCTTGAATACCTTTTTCAGTTTCACAAAGACTTTCCATTGACTCTAGCTAAACCCTAATAAACAGGGTTATAAAACAACACAACAATGGCATCATTCAATGTCAATAACTTCAGCCAACTGAAGTATTTTCAGTGCCAGGGGGATACTATAACTGATCATGTACCTCAGGATGTTTAGAAACAATACTTTAAAAGGCACATTAAAAGGCAGCAGAGTTTTCTCTGGAAAGCTCCGTACCATCGGGAATGAAGACAGTGAGCAGGCAGGCTAGGCCTCCCACAACGAGGAAGGCTATCTGGGATATCCTCCTGGAGCGGTTGAGGGTGAAGAGAGTGATGGTGCGAGCAGGCATCTCCACCAGGCCAAAGATCAGCTGGGTCAGGTAGATGCTCATCCCAAAGTCAGAGATGTTTAGGGACAGGCCGTAGTAGACCAGCACGTTGACAAACCTGGACAGGCAGAGATGGAATGGTAGGGGAAACACTGATGAGGCAAAGAAGGGGTTAATAACACACTACTGTCACAGCAGTGAAACAAGGACTTCCTTCTTCCTCTGGTTTGCCACAAGTCTACCATGCAGAATAGAGAGCTACAGTACACAGGGTGAGAGATGAGAGGTTAATGTTGCAATGAATAGGAAATTAGAAGAACGTCTCTCTCTAGCCACAGACAGGGTAATACAACCCTGGCATAATCAAGGGACTTTTCTACCAGAGTAAAAGTACAAAGAAGGCCTCCTCTAACTTGGACTGGATATGGAATATAACACAACATTTCACAATAGTGAAAAAGTTACGTCTATTGGCAATTTCTCTTCTCATTTCTCATGGCCTGGTAAGCTACGTAAAGTATTCACATTCGAATACTAATCCTCCCGTGTCACCTCGGTGAGTGGACACACTGCATTTTGAATGGCGTACACAACAAGCACAGGGACCTAAAGAGGCCTTGAGAAGATTGGTCAGTGAATAATTCTGCAAACTCCATTGGCATAGCACATCAAGTGATCAACCCATAATAAAAAGAGTAGATGAAGATTAGAGTGTGTTCGACTGACGCGCGAGTGTTCGGGCAGAAACCTAATTGAAACAGTTGATGATGTGATAAATGCTTGCCTGCCCCCAAGAGGCACGTGTCCTGACAAAGATCTACTGTACGTCTATTTCTCCCTCGATGACAGATTGTATTTGAGGCTTAATCGCTGTCAACTTCACAAGCAATTTGTGAACTGTGAAAAGAATGGCAGGACACTCACCACAGGTAAAACATGATCAATGAGCTCCTCCTCATTTTTGGAGTTCGGACCAGGTCAATGACTGTGTGTTTTGTCCTCTTCTCCATCTTCACCATGTCTTTGTACCCCTGGAAAATAACAAGAGCAGATTAGCCATGAGCATTTCACAGTGATGGTTATAAGTAAAGGAATGAGCTCATCAAAGCGATAAGCACACCAATGCAATTTATATAATGTTCATGCCCCACTGCATGCCTTACAGTATAGGGAAAACATGCAAAGCAATTTAACATGTGTAACCGATGTGAAATGGCTAGCTAGTTAGCGGTGGTGTGCGCTAATAGCGTTTCAATCGGTGACGTCACTCGCTTTGAGACCTTGAAGTAGTGGTTCCCCTTGCTCTGCAAGGGCGCGGCTTTTGTGGAGTGATGGGTACGATGCTTCGTGGGTGACTGTTGTTGATGTGTGCAGAGGGTCCCTGGTTCGCGGTCGGGTCGGGGCGAGGGGACGGACTAAAATTATACTGTTACATTGAAAAGTTATACTGTTACATTGATGCTGTTGACCGGATCACTGGTTGCTGCGGAAAAGGAGGAGGTCGAAAGGGGGCTGAGTGTAACCGATGTGAAATGGCTAGCTAGTTAGCGGTGGTGCGCGCTAATAGCGTTTCAATCGGTGACGTCACTCGCGTTGAGACCTTGAAGTAGTGGTTCCCCTTGCTCTGCAATGGCCGCGGCTTTTGTGGAGTGGTGGGTGACTTGTTGATGTGTGCAGAGGGTCCCTGGTTCGCGCCCGGGTCAGGGCGAGGGGACGGACTAAAGTTATAGTGCTATTGCTCTTAACATTGCTTGCATATAGAAGTGTTGTTTTGCAAGTGCTTTTATCAAGGCTGTTGGAATTTCTCTCTATAGCAATTAGCCTGTGGACAAAACAACATAACCAACAAACCACACCTGACATATCTCTATGTCCTCCTGCAGGGGTTTGCCGTTCATTAGAGCTGCTTTCCTGACCAGATCCATGGCCTCCTCGTACCTCTGGTTGGCCATCAGCCACCGAGCCGACTTTGGTAAGACCCTAAGAAGGTAGAGGAGAGGTGTTCAATTGAGCCACACACATAATCAACTACATATGACAACGGGCATTAGTTTGACCCCATGGGAACAAGAGATAAACATGAAGTTACATTTAGCCATGAGGTAGGAAGTAGGCCAATACTTGTCCTAGAATATCAGGGAAAATATGCACACAAACGTGCAATTTAGATATACTTAGATATTCCCAAATGGCATGTCATGACCCATCTGGCTTGGATTATTGAAGACAAAAGAGTTCCTCTTCATTCTCTTGAAATTCTCCTTTAGTGGGTTGGCGTGCTAGCCTGGAATCCAAACTGAATGATCCTTTCATTTTACTGAAGATAATGAAAGTGAGTGATATTCAGTTTGTAGTCCAGGCTATAGGCCAGGGGTGTCAAACTCATTCCATGGAGGGCCTAGTGTCTGCAGGTTTTTGGGTTTTCCTTTCAATTAAGCCCTAGACAACCAGGTGTGGGGAGTTCCTAACTAATTAGTGATGTTAATTCATCAATCAAGTACAAGGGAGGAGCGAAAACCCGCAGACACTCGGCCCTCCGTGGAATGAGTTTGACACCTGTGCTATAGGCATACTGCAGCTGGCCAGTGACTCACCAGATGTAGAAGATGAAGAGGAAGCCTGGTGCTGAGATGGCCAGCTGGAGTTTACGCCAGTCTCGGATGAGGTAGGCCAGGCCTGCCAGGATGATGTAGCCAAACCCAAAGAAGTAGTCGGTGATGATCCCAGCTAGCATGCGGTGCTTTGATCCTGTCCACTCTGTGCCTTTGGGCCACGAACAAATCAGTATAGAGAGTAGAAAACCAGCACCTTATCATCTTCATTTTGCTAAGACCACAAGTCAATAACTTTATGAATATTTAATGTATGTGTGTGTTTGTGAGTGTGTAAGAGAGAGAGAGAGAGAGAGAGAGAGAGAGAGAGAGAGAGAGAGAGAGAGAGAGAGAGAGAGAGAGAGAGAGAGACTGACCTAAAACAAATGCGTTCATGATGACAGCAGAAATAGTGGTTCCAACAACAAAGCGCAGGAAAACATATATGTAGAAATTTGGGGCGAACGCAGCTCCGACCCCACAGGTTGACTGGATAGTCAAACCAACCAGTATTATGTTCCTGCGTCCATACCTGAAACAAGAAAGAGGGAGATTATACCTTTTTAAATGACTAGAAACTGTTTCACTTGAGGTGTCCTCACTCACGGTACTGTACGGGTGTGTTGAGAATGAATTGGACTGATTGTGAGTGGGAAATGTGCTGCAAGTTAGATGCACTCTTTAATATCCCGTGTTAAAACGCTTCAAATGCTATTGACTTGGCTGGCCTACAAGAGCTCCGAATAAGACTGCTTCTACTGAAAATAGTCTGTGCAGACATTTCTCTGTGTACTTTCTATAAATAATCCGAGTTACACAAAGAAAATGTGCCAGCAAATGTAAATATCAATAAAAGCTGCAAAGCGTTCATTGAGCTCAATTTTTGTTTTACTTCATCTAAAGTGGGACTGAGTTTGTGTGAGTTTCGTTTAGCATGACCCTGCATTAAGTTTGTGACCTACCTAGAATACATGTCTCATAGATCATCAGGCTAAATGAGATTTAAAAAAAACACATGGTGGAAAATGCACAGTTGTTTTATACTTACTTATCAGCTAAGAAACCAAACAGCACAGCGCCAACTAGAAGACCAAACATGTAGATTGAGGAACCAACATGGTTTAGATTGGCGTGGTCACACACCAGATCCCACTGTCAAGGACAGAGGGTTCAAATTAGTTAAAAAGCTATGTCATATTGGCAAGCACCTATTGCACAGCCCTGTAACTGTATTTTGACTGTGGTATCCAAATATTTTGCCCATGAGCTATAGAAGTCTATGAGCACATGCTTCTCAACAGATTTCATCTAAGTGTCCATCATGGCTCTCACATCAATAATAACAAATGAGTCGTTCCATGTAATATCAGCATGCCATGATACCCACCATCTTAGATTGTTCTGAAATCGTGTCTGTATTTACAAATCGATAAGATTAGCGTTCCTGCAACATTATTTAGTTGAAAATCAAATAAAAGGGTCAAAATCCACTGACGCACCCACCACCAATCTCACCCCTACAACCAGTATACAGTATCAGTTCTCTATGTCTGACAAGTAGTATGGAGCTGCGGCTTGGAGTATTGCTTCTTCATCCTAAGTAATGTATTCCCTGTGAATCTGATGTTTTTCCCCCCTTGTTCAGAGAAGTTAGCCATTGAAGTCACTAGTTTGTATTTCTTTACCATAAATGTGTGTGAAAGTACAAGGTACAATGTACCCTATTGCAATCATGTTAGCACAGCGTTAAACTGTTGTACTGATTAAAGAAGCAATAAAACTGGCCTTCTTTAGACTATTTGAGTATCTTGAGCATCAGCATTTGTGGGTTCGATTACAGGCTCAAAATGGCCAGAAACAAAGATCTTTCTTCTGAAACTCGTCAGTCTATTCTTGTTCTGAGAAATGAAGGCTATTCCATGCGAGAAATTTCCAAGAAACTGAAGATATCGTACAATGCTGTGTACTACTCCCTTCACAGAACAGCGCAAACTGGGCTTAACCAGAATAGAAAGAGGAGTGGGAGGCCCCGGTGCACAACTGAGCAAGAGGACAAGTACATTAGTGTCTAGTTTAAGAAACAGACGCCTCACAAGTCCTCAACTGGCAGCTTCATTAAATAGTGCCCGCTAAACACCAGTCTCAACAGTGAAGAGTCGACTCCGGGATGCTGGCCTTCCAGTCAGAGTTCTGTGTCTGTGGTCTTTTGCACATCTTATTTTTTTAAATTTATTGGCCAGTCTGAGATATGGCTTTTTCTTTGCAACTCTGCCTAAAAGGCCAGCATCCTGGAGTCGCCTTTTCACTGTTGACGTTGAGACTGGTGTTTTGCGGGTACTAGTTAATGAAGCTGCCAGAGGACTTGTGAGGCGAACCCACAAATGCTGATGCTCCAGATACTCAACTAGTCTAAAGAAGTCCAGTTTTATTGCTTCTTTAATCAGTACAACAGTGTTCAGCTGTGCTAACATAACTGCAAAATGGTTTTCTAATGATCAATTAGCCTTTTAAAATTATAAACTTGGATTAGCTAACACAACGTGCCATTGGAACACAGGAGTGATGGTTGCTGATAATGGGCCTCTGTATGCCTATGTAGATATTCCATAAAAAATCTGCCGTTTCCAGCTACAATAGTCATATACAACATTAACAATGTCTAGGACCATGCATCAGGACTACCTGGCCTGATGACTCCTTGCTGTCCCCAGGCCACCTGGCTGTGTTGTTGCTCCAGTTTCAACTGTTCTGCCTGCGGCTATGGAACCCTGACCTGTTCACTGGATGTGCCACCAGTCTCAGACCTGCAGTTTTCAACTCTCTAGAGACAGCAGGAGCGGTAGAGATACTCTGAATGATTGGCTATGAAAAGCAAACTGGCATTTACTCCTGAGGTGCTGACCTGTTGTACCCTCAACAACCACTGTGATTATTATTATTTGACCCTGCTGGTCATCTATGAACATTTGAACATCTTGGCCATGTTGTGTTATAATCTCCACCCGGCACAGCCAGAAGAGGACTGGCCACCCCTCATAGCCTGATTGCTCTCTAGGTTTCTTCCTAGGTTCTGGCCTTTCTAGGGAGTTTTTCCTGGCCACCGTGCTTCTACACCTGCATCGCTTGCTGTTTGGGGTTTTAGGCTGGGTTTCTGTACAGCACTTTCTGACATCAGCTGATGTAAGAAGGGCTTTATAAATACATTTGATTGATTGATTGATTTACACTGTATTTCTGATCAATTTGATATTATTTTAATGGACAAAAAAGGTGCTTTTCTTTCAAAAACAAGGACATTTCTAAGTGACCCCAAACTTTTGAATGGTAGTGTATATGTAATGTGATTGGTGACATTTACCATGAAAGCCAACCCTCGGAAGTTGTGGGAACATACGTTTTTGGTTTCCCATTGGTTCTAGGAACAAAGCCAAGTTTCCTGACCGGTACAACTGAACGTTTTTTAAACGTTCTGAGAACGGAAGAGAACATTTTGCCGCTTCTGGGAAGGTACATTTTTAGTTGCAGGGAGGTTCTGAGAATGTTTTACTATGGTTCCTTAAAAGTTGTCCTGTGAGGATTTTAAAAAATAAATAAAAAATACCGCCTTTTTCTCCCCAATTTCATGAGTACGATCTTATCTCATCGCTGCAACTCCCCAACGTGCTCGGAAGCCAGCCGCACCAATGTGTCGGAGGAAACACTGTTCAACTGACGACCGAAGTCAGCCTGCAGGGGAACGAAGTCAGTCTGCATGCTTCCTTGTCTCATCGCTTCAACTCCCCGACAGGGAGTCGTCCTCTGAAACATGACCTGCCAAACCACGCTTCTTAAAACCCGCTCACTTAACCCGGAAGCCAGCCACACCAATGTGTCGGAGGAAACAACATTCAACTGACGACCGAAGTCAGCCTGCAGGCTTCCTGGGAGGTTATAAGAACAGAACGTTCTGAGAACAGAAATGATAGGTTTTTTTTAAGGTTCCTTAAAACTTTCACTGAACGTCTCAATAAGACTTTTAATAAAACGAATAGCTTGGGTTAACTGTTATGAACTCCAAGCACAGTTAGGACACATAAATTAATTTGCTTAGGCATTAATCATGCAAACACATTTCTTTTTTATTGTGGAACGGCATCAGTGAAATTCAAACCTACTATCTTATGTTCTCTACCTATGGAATTAGTTCACTGCTCCACCAGTATGGAGCTAACATGTCATGTTTTCTTTTATTCATACAAACCTGTTAATTTTAGTCAACTCAAACAGACCCCATTTCAAAGGAAACTAGCACTCATTAAGATCAGGTGTGGCCAATTAGTGGCCAACACACTTAACAAGATAGAAGATAGTTCCTCAATATGTGCTGAGAATGTTCCAAAGCCAAGCAACTATGCTGCAACATTCCCAGAATGTTGTGGGAAGGTTATATACAAAATAACCATAGGACAACCACACTCTCACCAAGCTCTAAGAAACATCTGGTTCTCAGAACGTTATGTGCTAGCTGGGTATTTGTTTGGGACTATATCCAGACCATTAAAACCATTAGAACGGCTGTAGAATAATGGTTTGCTTGTTCACCAAGAATGGTCTAACTAATCCAGAACTTTTGTGAAGGGAATAAACCACACACAGAGCAGCCATTTCCTGGACACAGATTAAGCCTAAGAGAAGGACAAACTGAATTACTTTCATGGAGGACTGGCTTGAATTGTGAGGATGTCCAAACATTTTATTTTCATCATGAGCAAAAGCTATTGGTTTTCTACCCAAAGTTCCAAAGAAAATGTTGTAATCCATTGAAACACAAGACCAGCTGGATAAAATGGTGTGGCAGTAGCAGGGACAGTGGCATCTCCAATGGCATTGAGGAGTACACCACATCTGTCATTGGCTTCATCAATAAGTGCATCGATGACGTCGTCCCCACAGTGACCGTGCGTACATACCCCAACCAGAAACCATGGATTACAGGCAGCATCTGCACTGAGCTAAAGGCTAGAGCTGCTGTTTTCAAGGAGCGGGACTCTAACCCAGAAGCTTATATAAAATCCCGCTTTACCGTCCGACGAACCATCAAACAGGCAAATTGTCAATACAGGACTAAGATCAAGTCGCACTACACCGGCTCCGACGCTCGTTGGATGTGGCAGGGTCTGCAAACCATTACAGACTACAAAGGGAAGCACAGCCGAGAGCTGCCCAGTGACACGAGCCTACCAGACGAGCTAAACTACTTCTATGCTCGCTTCGTGGCAAATAACACTGGAACATGCATGAGAGCACCAGCTGTACCGGAAGACTGTGTGATCACACCCTCCGCAGCCGATGTGAGTAAGACCTTTAGCCAGGTCAACATTCACAAGGCCGCAGGGCCAGACAGATTACCAGGATGTGTACTGCGAGCATGCGCTGACCAACTAGCAAGTGTCTTCACTGACATTTTCAACCTCTCCCTGTCCGAGTCTGTAATACCAACATGTTTTAAGCAGACCACCATAGTGCCTGTGCCCAAGAACACTAAGGTAACCTGCCTAAATGACTACCGACCCGTAGCACTCACGTCTATAGCCATGAAGGCTGGTCTGGGACTAAACACCTCCTTCTGCAACTGGATACTGGACTTCCTGATGACCGCCCCGCCCCCCCCACCCCCCCAGGTGGTAAGGGTAGGTAACAACACATCCGCCAAGCTGATCCTCAACACATGGGCCCCTCAGTGATGCGTGCTCAGCCCCCTCCTCTACTCCCTGTTCACTCATGACTGCATGGCCAGGCACGACTCCAACACCATCATTAAATTAGTCAATGACACAACAGTGGTATGCCTGATCACCGACAACAACGAGACAGCCTATAGGGAGGAGGTCAGAGACCTGGCCGTGCGGTGCCGGGACAACAACCTCTCCCTCAACGTGATCAAAACAAAGGAGATGATTGTGGACTAAAGGAAAAAGAGGACCAAGCACGCCCCCATTCTCATCTACAGGGCTCTAGTGGAGCAGGTTGAGAGCTTCAAGTTCCTTGGTGTCCACATCACCAACAAACTAACATGGTCCAAGCAAACCATGACAGTTGTGAAGCGGGCACAACAAAACCTATTCCCCCTCAGGAGACTGAAAAGATTTGGCATGGGTCCTCAGATCCTCAAAAGGTGCTACAGCTGCAGCATCGAGCATCCTGACTGGTTGCATCACTGCCTGGCATGGACACTAATCGGCCTCCGACCGCAAGGCACTACAGAGGGTAGTGCAAACGGCCCAGTACATCACTGGGGCCAAGCTTCCTGCCACCCAGGACCTCTATACCAGGCGGTGTCAGAGGAAGGCCCTGAAAATTGTCAAAGGCTCCAGCCACCCTAGCCATAGACTGTTCTCTCTGCTTCTACATAATTCTATACTACAAACTGAGAAGAATCTGAGATGGTGGGTGTCAATCTTTTTGAGGTGGAACCACACCCTGTGGAATGTAAACGAACGGGTCATGAGTTGTCTTACATCCTACTGTGTAGACAGCCTCTAACAGTCGGCCTCCCGGTGGAGGTCTGATCAAATCAAAGTTTATTGGTTGCGTACACAGTTCTGCAGACGTTATCGCAGGTGCAGTGAAATGCTCATGTTTCTCGCCCCAACAATGCAGCAATATATAGCAATGCAATAACAATACACACATACCCCCCCCCCCACACACAAAAATAAAATACAATAAATTAAGACATTAAGAACGGGCAATCCTAGGTCAGTGTTTGTAAATCAAAAACCTTCAACATGTTCTGCGGGCTGGGACCATTCCACTATGGTTAGTGTCGCTGTGTGAAGGTCCCTCAAGATGCACTAGACCCAATCAGTTCATTCAAGTATCCCCCCACCCAACCCTGATCCACATACTGTTTACTAGTGGGTCATGGGGGGAATGAACTTCACTGGCCAGGCTTTAGAGAGAAAGAAAAGGAGAGAGAGAGAGAAAAGGAGAGAGAGAGAGAGAGAGAGAGAGAGATGCCTGCACCACAGGAGTCCATCTCACAACCCTCCACTCTCCCGCAGCCCAGCCTAGATCAGGTTCAGATATCACCACCACTACACAGTTACATAGCTGTAAAAATGCTTCCAGGGAAAAATGAGTTCCACATAACCAACTGCAGAATGGCTTCAATTCATGTGAGAATGTGGGACCAGAAGGTGTTCATCACATTTCAACCCCCCAGACAGACAGACAGAGCGAGAGCCTGCCCTGCCTGCCAAGTCCATTTTCCTGCCGTGTCTCTTACTCACCTCGGTTGCCACGGTGCTGTGGAAGGTCTCCTTGCTGAATTCCCATCCCCCTTGGCAACCCTCAGTGGCGTGGCTGTCACTAAGGGTCAGGGCGGTGCTGTGATTCAGCTGAGCCAGCGGGGTGCCAGGGATCCCCCCAGGGGCAGAGCAGGACCGGCCAGGGTCACCGTCTGGGCCGGTCACCAGGCTGAAGTTTAAATTGGGAGGGTATGAGCTGGCGGTCAAGGGCCAGGTGGTGTTGGTGGAGCGACAGAGATGAGGGGGGACGGCCCCTGTGAATACGGATATCAGCATGTGGAACGCCAGCAGGATCTGGGGGAGGCAAATCCACACATACAGGTTCTTCTGGAACTTGCCAAAGCCCCCAATATGAGAAAGAATCTCATCAAAATTCATGCTTCTTTCCATGGCTGCTATTCCAATGCAGACCTTACCCTAACATATCACCACGGATACAAGTCCAACACAGCAGTGCACTCTCAAGTTGCCACTAAAGATCTGAGAGTGGAACAGAAGGCTGAAGACTGAGAGGCAGCTGGCACAGAGCTCAGGATCATCTACAAAGGCTGGTTTAATAATGAGTTGTGTCAGTCATCTCATTCAGATGCAATCACACCTGTCTGTAGCGTAGTGAACCCTGAGTGCAGGCAGGCTGTTGCTGTCGTCTGCGATGTTGTGAACCCGCAGGCACTGCACTAGCAGGGTAATATAACTGTCATCTGCAGGGGGGGAGGGAACTAGATCATGGGGTGGAGTCCAAGCTCAGAAGGAGGAGTTGCTCTTTGTGATAGCTGAGTAACTGCATTCGCTCACTCTCCCTCTCGCTCTGTTTATTTGCACGGTGAGAACCTTATATTATGGAAACAGTGGTAATAAGTCATATAGAAGCCCATAACACAACATACAGACATAAAGTGAAGGCTAATTGTCAAATGTATCAGAGGGACTCAAATATCAAGAGGGATGTACAATAAGTCAACCTAAGCCCAAAGTTATCGTGCAGACAACTCCTTAGAAAGTGTGTGTGTGTACATGTATTTTTGCTTTACATTACGTTTTCAACAATCAGATTCCCAACAATGACGTGGGAATATTGCTAAGCTGTAAATCCACTTGCCTTCCCCCTGAGACACTACAGTTGCAAAACACCACCAAATGCCCCCAGTTCTAAAGAAATGCAAATTCTCTCTGCCACCCAATCATTCATCTGGCATGGGGATGCCAACAGGGGAGAGCTGGCTGGGGCTAAGCTGGCCAGACAAAAGCAACAGATAAATAACATGGCAGTGTCACAATCGTCTTCTGGTGAAAGAGTGGACCAAGGCCCAGCATGATACGAATACATCTTCCTTTCTATTGAGAGAAGATGAACACAAAACACTTTTACAAACTAACAAAAAAACAAACAACCGAGAAGCTACAAAACCAAAGTGCAGACACACGCTACTAACGTTTAGACATAGACAATTACCCACAACCTGCCTAATGCCTATGGCTGCCTTAAATATGGCTCCCAATCAGAGACAACGATAGACAGCTGTCTCTGATTGAGAACCACTCAGGCAACCATAGAAATACCTAAACACCTACACTGAACACAACCCCATAAACTCTACCAAAACCCCCTAGACAATACAAACACCCTCGACTAGACAAAAACACACAAACATCCCCCATGTCACACCCTGACCTAACTAAAATAATAAAGAAAACAAAGATAACTAAGGCCAGGGCGTGACAGGCAGGGGACTTGTACATGACACAAATGAAAGGCATGTACTCTGGCAACTCCATAATTACCCATTTTCCCTGGCTCTTATCATTTCATCTTCTCCCCTGTTGTGGTGTCACATGTTTGAACATGATGAGTGCTCTTTTCTCTCAATGAGCCACAGCCTATCGCTCTCAACTAGGGAGGAACTCAATAATGTCTGGATGTTGAAATGACTGCCACTGACTATCATGATCATATTCCTCAGACTCACATGTGAAACTAGCATGTGAAGATTTCCTGTGTTTCTCGAGTGACATGAAGACAGCGTCTATGCAATAGATCCTGTGAATGGCAGTGTTGGAAGAACAGGAATTTGTTTGTCAATTGTTTCTCCCTGATAATGATCCAAGTTAATGTTTAGTTCCATAAAGGGCAAACGCTTTCTTTATAATGATGGCTAGCGGAGTAGAACACTTGAAAAATTAAAGGAGAGCCGGTACACTCCAGGAGCTCAGATGCAATAATTGAATAACCTAATGACTAATGTTTGTACAGACAAGCTGTCTTCATCAGGGTATAATGACAAACGCTGCGGGGTGACTCGTTTATATGGTACCAAAGGACACACACAGGTGTCTGTAATCATGGCCGGGTGTGGCCTGATATCATTGGTTAAGTCTCGGATATAAAAAATAACATACCAAAAACATGAATAAATAGCATACTATCATAGATACAATTTGGCTACATAGGCATACAAACATGTACAATAGCAAAATCACAATAATAGCTTCAGATCAAAGTCTACGTTGAGACCGAAGGGAGCAAGAGTCATTAAATTAAAGATCCATGCAGCCTCTCGTTTTAACAATAAATTGTCGAGGTCACCCCCTTTCCTAGGGAGGGTGACATGTTTGATGCCGATATAACGTAGTGACGGATCGAGTTGTTTGCTTCCAAAAAGTGGGCCGCAACTGGTAAATCGAGTTTTTGCACCTAATGGTGCTACGATGCTCCGAGATTCGTACTTTTAATTCACTCTTTGTTTTACCCAAATAATTTTTACCACAAGGACAAGTTATAAGATAAATAACTGCCTTAGTGGAGCACGTGATAACACCTTTAATTGGGATCTGTTTCCCTGTTTGGGGGTGTTTGAAGGATCTACATTTATAAGTGCCATTACATTGAGCACAGTTTCCATCCAGTAGGGGAGCAAATACACGTTGTGCAGGGATATCTTGGGGTGGTAAATCAGAGTTTACCAGTTAATCTCTGAGGTTTCTGCCCCGTGAGAATACGATCAAGGGAGGGTCCGAAAACACATTACCGATACTGTCATCGGATCTTAGAATGTGCCAATGTTTGAACGATTCCCTTGATTTGTTCAGAGGACTTTGAATAGCGGGTAGTTAGAACGCAAGAATGCTTCTTTTTGCAAGACTGACCTTGAAAAAGATCCTGTCTCGGTTTGTTTTGAATGTTCTCAATGGCAGTATTAATCTGACCATTTTTGTACCCCCTCTCCTTGAATTTTCTTTGCGTCTCAGCCATATTTCTGTCGAAATCTGATTGTTTTTTGCTAATTCTTTTGATTCGACAGAATTGGCTGTAGGGCAAACTGTTTTTTTAAGGGACAACTATCAGCCCTCAACAAACGATCAGTAGGTTTCCTGTAAAGATCAGTGTATAGAACGTTATCCTCACACAAGATCAGAAGATCAAGGAAACTGATTTGACGTGTGTCAGATTGCATAGTAAATCTCAGATGCTCAGAAAAAAAAGTTCAGAAAAGCATGGAATGCCTGGAGCTGTTTTTCATCACCCCTCCATAGAACAAAAATATCATCAATATACCGTTTCCAAATAATGATGTTAGGCAAGAAAACATTTTTGAGAGGATTGAAAATGGACTGTTTCTCCATGTAACCCACATATAAATTAGCATAGTTCGGAGACATGGGGGATCCCATACCAGTAACCTTCGTCTGAATAAAGAAATAATTTAGAAACATGAAGTAGTTGTGTGTGTGTGAGTACTATTTCAGCCAATGTTATAATGCATGCACTGGAAGGTAGTTCATTAGGGTTACGTTGCAGAAGAAAATGTTCCATAGCTTCAATACCGCCCTCGTGTGGAATATTCGTGTATAACGACTCAACGTCAAAAGTAACAAACAAAGTATTAAGAAATTCAGTAATAGAGATCATAATGCTGGTGTCCTTTACAAAGGCGGGGAGGTGTTCTGCGAGTGGTCTAATAAAAAAGTAAATAGAGGGGCCGTTACTGCATCAATGCTCGCTACAATAGGGCTGGAGGTTTTGTAACATTCTTGTGTAATTTCGGCAAAGTATAGAAAGTAGCAATTTTAGGGTGTTGAATAACCAAAAAGTCGTATTCTTTTTTGGATATCTGACCAGAACTTAAATACCCATCTAGGACAGTAAAGATAGTGTTCTGAAATTGGGCGGTGGCGTCCCATCTGAGTTTCTTGTAAAAGATGTTGTCTGGCAGTTGTCTATAACACTCATTTACATAAACAGTTCTATCCAAGAGTACAACCGACCCACCCTTATCAGCAGGGCGGGTAAGGACTGAGGCATCGGATTGTAAATCAAGCAAAGCTTGTTTTTCATCCTTAGGTAAATTATGGAAAGATATGTACTCCTGTTTGTTCTTAAGGAGATGAACAACATATTATTCAACGAGTCTGCAAAATGTCTCAATAGAGGGATTGCGATTGTAATGATGGTACAAAATAACTCGTACTTCTAAAAGGAGTCGGGGTATGTGCAGGTGAGCAACCTACATGTTCAGTGGAAATATCACGATTAGAAGAGCTAAAGTATTCCCCTTAAACGGATGTTTTATTAAAAACTTAAACATGTCTACCTTAACATCGAAATCGTTGCACTGAGTTGTAGGCACAAAATATAACCCTTTACTAAGCAAGGAGACATGGGCAGGGCTCAATATCTTGCTTGATAAATTGAAGACACTCAGTCCCGTGAGTCCCTCTGCCTTTGGTAGTCGTTTCTTCTTACCCCGTCGGGTGCGGCATCTCGTCGGTGCGCGTGTCCGCCTCCACCTCCGAGCTTCGGTCGGCCCAGTCTCTGGTTGGATAAAAAACTGGCTCTGGAAGCATGTGGATAGAAGTAAGCGGCCTCCCTCCCGCGTCTGTCATGGAGAGGAGGAGCAGAACATTCAGCCAGTTGTTCAAGGGTAAAGTGGGGATTTAATAATGGAAACTACATCTTAGCTGGATAATGCAGGCAACGGCATGACATCACCGGACAGGAATAAAAACCTTAGTAAAGTGGAAAACAGGCGGGCCAGGGAATGGCAAATGGCTGTCACAGACTTGGCGTGGTGGGCAATAGGCAGTGGGCTGTAATCTGCTGTAGTCTGATATAGGTTAAATGCAGATTCTTTGAATGGTGTGTTTCAAGGATAACTAATAATAATGTAAATCAGGAATGGCCCGCGGATCAATTTCCAAAGAAAAAAACATATATATGTTTTTGAGGGTTAGAATAGTAGAATACACAAGGTGCAATTTCAAACTTTGCTTGTGCATTAGCAGTTTTTCTCTCGTGATGTCAGTGTAACAGTATAACTTTACGTCGTACCCTCGCCCCGACACGGGCGTGAACCAGGGACCCTCTGCACACATCAACAACGGTCGCCCACGAAGCGTCGTTACCCATCGCTCCACAAAAGCCGCGGCCCTTGCAGAGCAAGGGGCAACCCTACTTAATGTCTCAGAGCAAGTGACGTAACTGATTGAAATGCTACTAGCGCGCACCCGCTAACTAGCTAGCCATTTCACATCCGTTACATCAGTCACTGACAGTCACTCAAATAGCCCATGTCAGCTAACATTTTTTTAGATAGGTAAATTAGTCTAGCGGCCAGCTATCTAAACTTATAGTAATCATGGTTGAATTAACGACCGGGGTCCCCCCCCCCTCTCCCACAGATATCATATTAAAAACTGCAACCATTTCTCTCTACTCTATGTGTGGGTGTGGATGTGGGCATAGGCGGAAATCCCAGGGGGGACGGGGGGGACACGACCCCCCCCATCCTGGGAAAAATATGACTTGTCCCCCCCAATATATCACTGTAAACATAACTATGTAATTTCAATAATATTAATAATACGCAATGAAAGCACTTGTGCTGATTATAGACACTTAATAGCGCGTTTTTAAGTTTCACAAGATTGCGACCCCCCCGCCCTTTGCCTCACGATGGTTTGATCCACTGCCAGTTCTTTAGCTTGCAAGGTAATAGAGGGTTCGTATCTACTGTCCGAAAGGCACATGTACGTAACTGACGTGAGGTAATTCAGTCAATTGCGCCATAGCAATGTATATATTTTTCTAATGTTGCAGGGTTCACACACTAGCTGAATTTGCAGAGCTAACGTGCAAACTAAAGCAAACATTAACTATCAAGCTAGCTAGTACCTATTCCATTTATGTGGCGTCGTCAAAGATGGAATATTTGCTATCGTCAGTTTATTCCAAGATTAGCATGCAGCTGTAGTGCTTCAAAGTCCCTGTGATAAGGTTAGCGATAAACTGAAGTCCAAACTGAACAGAACTACACTCTCTTATACCATTGTCTTAAATATATTTAATGGTCTCGTTGCAAAAGCTAAATTGTTGCTAGTGATTATTTTTTTTTTTTCACCTTTATTTAACCAGGTAGCAAAGATTATAGCAAACACCACAGAAACGGAATTGGTGCTCGCTAGCTTTACAAATTCAGCTATTGTTGGAAGCTAGCCAATATGAAACAAACTATGTTAAAATTACAAAAGGTTGCAGCATGTGTTGTGTAAATGTGTGTGTGTGCAGCTAGACCGGCCAGCCAGCCAGTCAGGTAGAAAAATGTCAGAAAAAAGTAAAAAGAAGGACATCAGAGTATTTTTCAGTACACCAAAACGCAAAGTAAGAACTCTAGTAGCCTAATATCTCAAAGACGAGTTGATAAAATGTTCATAAGAAAGAAGTGAAATGCTAATGGAAATGTTTCACAATGATGTCATTAGGCAGAGCAGGCAACAGATGGCACACAGACAGCTGAGTTGGGGACAGATATGCAGGGACAGACTGGCAGAGACAGGGAGTCTCAGGTAAGTTTGTTGAGTCTTTGTTTGGCAACATTATGAAAGGTTCTCAATTTTTTTGATTTGTAAAATAGGGACATAATTGGAAAATGCCATGGATACCCCCACTCTCAACTTAAACTGGTGACTAAACTAAGATTTGTTAAAGGCAATGGTATTGCTGTTGTGATTAATTGTGTAGTTTTGGGTACCGGTAGTTAGGAGTACAGCAAACACCTTATTTATTTTCTAGGAGTCAGACTGTGAGTCAGTGAGGGTGGTGAAAGGGAAAGAGCCAAGGAGAGAGACTTCAGAGGACAGTGTCACAGCCACGGCAGGACCAGGTGTCACCCTTGTTGCCAGCAGCACCAGTATAGGGGACAGTGGCACAGCATCGTCCAGTTACCTCAGTGATGGCACAAAACCATATCAGCCACACCCACAATTTATAGAACCGCAAACTCTTGCAAACAGAGTGTTGACGTTTCAAGAGAGATGGTTTCGCGATTTCCCCTGGCTACATTATAATCCATCAATAAAAGGAGTGTTGTGTTTTCACTGTAGCCAAGGGTTTTCAAGCCAGCCATCTTTTGGCCAAAGAGCAGATGCTGCCTTCATTAGTGCAGGATTTAGGAACTGGAGAAAAGCCATTGAAAAATTCACAGCACATCAAAACTGCCAAACCCACAGCCACTTTGTAACTGTAACAGCACACCAGCTAAATCCAATCAGTGTCCAGTTATCCAGCGCGTGGGGTAAACAGCAGGAGGACGCAAGGCATTGCTTGATGAAAATTGTTAGTTCGGTGCGGCATGTAGTAAGACAGGGACAAGCCTTTAGAGGCCACACGGATGACAGTGGGAATTTATACCAGCTTTTGAAACTCAGGGCAGAAGAAGATGATCCCATTTTACTGAAGTGGTTAACAGAGCGTACCACAATGTACACAGGCCCCAAAGCACAGAATGAAATTCTGAACATCATGGCCAATACAGTCATTCGAGGCATTGCAGCTGAGATTAGGTCTCTTCCGATTGTACAATTTTCATTAATTGTTGATGGTACTCAAGATGTCTCTGGTGCTGAACAGGAGAGTGTCTGTCTGCGTTATGTTGACCATGACCTTGTCCCTCACGAGGACTCGCCTGTTGTCTCCGACACCCTGTCTCTGGTATGCAGGCTGCAGTCGAGTGTGTGCGGTCATCTCTTAGGGGCAAGAGAAATGACGAAAGCTACCTTGCACTGTATGAGAAAGCAACAACTTTGATTGACTCTATTGAATCCATTGAATCCATTGAGACGCACTCAAGACGATTTGCTGGCAAAGCAGTGGATCACTATAGGGCAGAATTTTTTTAAGTGTTGGATGGTGTGGAGGTTCAGTTTGGCGACCGTTTTGACCAGGACAGTCTAAACGTCCTGCAAAAGTTGGAAAGAGCGCTTCTCACGGGCGAGTTGGATGAGTCTCTAGATCAGTACCCTGAGCTGAACATAGATTCTCTTTCAGTGCAGATCCCTCTCTTTCACAACAAATACCCCTGTAGCAGCAGTTGAGAGGCAGCAGAGGTCCTCAGGAGGCTTCCAATGGAGGTGTGGGGGTTGTTTGACCAAGTTGAGGTGCTGATCAGAATTTTGTTTGTGGTGCCAGTGTGTTCATGTGAGGCTGAGAGGTGTTTCAGTGCACTCTGCAGGTTAAAGACTTGGCTACGGGCCAGCATGGGCCAAGAGAGACTGAACGGCGTAGTTGTCTGTAATGTACATAAAGACAGGCTGGACAGTCTCAAGAGGGAAAATATCTGCCAGCAATTTGTTGGATCCATTGAAACCCGCAAACATATGTTCGGTTCTTTTGTTCAGTAGTGTGTATAGCAGTGGTTCTCAACCTTTTTTGGGTACTGGAACCCCTGCATATTTTGAGGCAAGGCAGGCAAGGTTTTGAGCGGTCCTCAGGGACCTCCACCCCCTCTATATTATATGTAAACTTACTGGAAACCTTGTGGTACTGAATACGTTCATTACACTTTATTTTATTTCACGGACACCTTGCAATTAGTCCATGGATCCCTGTTTGAGAACCCCTGGTGTAATTGATATTTGTTATTTTGTTTAGTAGTTTTCAGTTTTTAGTACATGACAGTACACTTACAAATTATTATTATTATTTCATGTTATTTTATTTAAAATTGCATACTTTGTGTGACATACTTGTCCATAGCTGCTGTTTGAAGAGTTGAGACACTGACTGAAGGATATTTTGTTTGATTTATTTGGGGTTTTCATTGAAGTAGTTATTTTGCTTTTAGAACTGTACTTATTTTAAGCTTTTTGTTCTTGTAAAGATATTGTAGTAGACTCAGGCCAGGTGCACATATTTAATGACTATATAAATGTATCACAAAGTCAAATTAAAAGGTCAATTCAATACGGAGACCAACTTTGTGATGGTTCTCAATGGAGATTCTTTACGATGAGATCACACCATGTTCATTGTATTTATGAAAACTACACCCATACAGTGTACAGTACCATTGCCGCCTACTGGCCTTTCTTGATATTGCTGGTTGTAACTACGAATACCTGCATACATACTGGACTGATAAGGAACACTGCTATAACTATTATTAGTAGTAGTATTATAATGATTTAAACAAGTTGGGACAACCCTTCAGTTAACTACTGTACCTAACAATTATCCAGTAGTAGTGATTATGGTCCCTCAATATACATTTAACATATTACAACGTAGGCTATGTGTTACAGCACTACTTTTGTTGTCCCCCTCAGGAATTGCTCCTGAGAAAATTTCATGTAATTGTCCCCTCCAAGGTTGATATCAGATTTTCGCCCCTGGATGTGGGTACGCAGACCCGTGAGCCACTGTGGCCCTCCATGATGAGTTCAGATTTTTTGTGGTCTCCACCCCCATCAACGTTGCCCATCCCTGATGTAAGTGTATGTCATATCCATAAAATAATACATTTGTTTACAAACCATCAAAAACCGGCAGACCTGCCTTGAGAGCAGTCTTTGTTTCCACTACAGCAAGATTGACACGTGAACATTCCTGGACATTTACAATTTATTTGCATAATTCCTCAAATCTAAGTGAATCAGATGAACAACCAATCTTACAACTTGTCATAAGCCTCATTATGTGAGGATGCGTTACACTTCTGTTGAAGCATCATGCTGTTAGTTCTTCAGTCCAACATATTGTTGACCATATAGTAACTGGCAATGGCATTTACTCTACTCCAGTTTAGTGTGAGATCATGTGAAAGGTGTGTGTGTAATTTATGAGTGGCTGAGCTGAGAACAGCACAGCTTTGGACAGGAATGTCCCCCAGGGCCCCCCTGTCTAGGGGACCTGTCAGAGATGGCTCCTGGGAGGAAGAGGCGGTGGCCCTCTGTTTCAATGTTTATTAAAGCACTCAGAGAGGTCTCACCTACATTTTTGTTAAATAGTTTTTAGCGATCACCAACGGCGGAAACAGAAGTGTGAATAATTGCGCTGTAACTGTCAAGTTCAAGACATCAGGTAGTATATTTAAGACGAGAGTGAAAGTAAAAATAACTACTCAGTTTGAACCAGAGACATTTACTGCACAATGGGGTTCATGAAAGAAGCTCTGGCACAAATTCCTGTTTGTGATATAGGATTCCCTCTGGTTGTTCTGTGTGCCCCCTTGTGGTAGGAGAAGTATATTTTATGCAACAGGCAGCTACAAAACTGTCGGCGGGGTTACTGTTTCAAAAACCTTCAGAACGTTTTGCTGTCATGCGCTGGCCATAAGAGAAACACTTTCATAACCCCATGCCATATGATATGAATATGTTGGATGAAAAGTAAAAATAACCATTATGTATGGATATTATGAAAAATAACTTTGGTTATTACTTTATCTTATAATCAATACATGATACTCTTTGGAGATCATTCATAGAAGGGAGTCTTGCCTATTTGAGTGGCTGCATTCCATATCCGTGTGTGTGCGTGGGGGAAAGAGAGAGAGACTGTCTGTTAGTGTGTCAGGATGCCACAGGCCCTTCCACCACTTCATTAAGAAACTAATACACGTATGTGTTTGTGCATGTGACGCCAGCCTCAGCACCTCCATCCCAAGCCCAGTATCCTGTCCACAGACCCCATCATTGCGTACGGCACAAGAGGAAGGGGGACACATCAGCAGCTTGTGCCCCCACATCCACTGGGGCCTGTCTCTGTCTGTCTGTCTGTCTGTCTGTCTCTCGATATCAGGACACCTGACTGTCAGTTAATCTCCACATTTATACTGAACAGAAGCATTTTTTAATTTTAATTTATTTAACCTATATTTAACTAGGCAAGTGTAAACGCAACATGCAACAATTTCTAAGATTTTACTGAGTTACAGGAAATCTGTCAATTTAAATAAATTCATTAGGCCCTAATCTATGGATTTCACATGGCTGGGAATACAGATTTGGATCATGCAGTGCGACACATCTCCTTCGCAGTTGATCAGGCTGTTGATTGTGGCCTGTGGAATGTTGTCCCACTCCTCTTCAATGGTTGGGCGAAGTTGCTGGATATTGGCGGGAGCTGGAACCGCAGTCATTCTACACATCGATCCAGAGCATCCAAAACATGCTCAATGGGTGACATGTCTGGTGAGTATACAAGCCATGGAAGAACTGGGACATTTTCAGCTTCCAGGAATTGTGTACATGGGGCTGTGCATTCCAGGAATTGTGTGACATGGGGCTGTGCATTATCATGCTGAAACATGAAGTGATGGCGGTGGATGAATGGTACGACAATGGGCCTCAGGATCTCGTCACGGTATATCTATAGATTCAATTTGCCATCTATAAAATGCAATTGTGTTCGTTGTCCGTAGCTTATGCCTGCCCATACCATAACCCCACCACCACCATGGGGAACTATGTTACAACGTTGACATCAGCAAACCGCTCGCCCACACAACGCCATACATGTGGTCTGTGGTTGTGAGGCCGGTTGGAGGTACTGCCAAATGCTCTAAAACAAAGTTGGAGGTGGCTTATAGTAGAGAAATTAACATTAAAGTATCTGGCGAGAGCTCTGGTGGCCATTTATGCAGTCAGTATGCCAATTGCACGCTCCCTCAACTTGAGACATCTGTGGCATTGTGTTGCATGACAAAACTGCATATTTCAGAGTGGCCTTTTAATGTCCCCAGCACAAGGTGCACCTGTGTAATGACCTTGCTGTTTAATCAGCTTTGTGATATGCTACACCTGTCAGATGGATGGATTATCTTGGCAAAGGAGAAATGCTCACTAACATGGATGGAAATACATTTGTATACAACATTTGAGAGAAATAAGCTTTTTGTGCGTGTGGAACATTTCTGGGATCTCTTATTTCAGCTCATGAAACATGGGACCAACACTTTACATGTTTCGTTTATATTATTCAGTGTAGATTCCCTTTCTTTGATCTGCTCAGTTAGTGAAGTTATACTTTCCTGGCACCTTTCCTATTAAAGGGTTACTAAACACTGACATATAGCAAATGAGTTTAGTACAATTTAAACATCCAAATCCTTGGGTGTTTTGTTTGGTCGCGGCTTATGTGCAATACAGTGACACATCACCTCTCAATGTACAGCAACAATGAAGTATAACTCAGTTTGATAATATTCTCAGCTTAGACAGTGCATTATCAGCTTTTAAGGGGCATGAAGTCTAATGCTTCGAAAGCCTTGACCTGTTATTCAGTGTACTCGTGCCTCTAGACTACTACTGTAGGCGATACAAATCAAACATTGGTGTCATTTGAAGCTTTACCGCTTGCTCTGTAATATGAGTAGCATGTGAAGCCCAGAGTTGATCCTCGGGCATTGTTAAAGCAATTGTACATGAGAGAACGAACAAACAACTAGTTGGTACTCGGCTCCGCCTCGTATCTACGACCGCAGCACAGCCGTGCAAATAAAGTTGTTTACCACAACGTCGGGTGTAAAATTGCTTTTCTACAATGAAATAAAAAATGATTTTAAAATGTATTCATAGGCTGCTATTTCATCCCTCAAGAAGTATATATTGTTGTCCCGACATAAATCTTGAGTTGCCAGCCAAGCCGGTTGGTTGTTTGTTCGATTGTGGTTTGTTCTATTGGCACGTTGTTATGACAAACGAAGATCGTGACTTTGCAGGCTCTTCTCCCTTGCTAGCTAGCAAACGACACAGCTAACACAATCCCTTCAAACGGATGCTGGAGAGACAGCAAACCAGCTGCATTTTGTTTCGTTTGAACTGTTATTCTCTTGAGATGAAGAATACATGATTTTGCATGACTTAGAAAAGCTGTCTGTCTTGTCAAGACATGTTTATTCTCTTTGGGCTGGTGGAAATCGCATTTCAAAATGTTGCAAAGGTCGCAGAAGCAGACAGCAACATGTGTTTAAATCCTGCTGTTGCAAACCAAATGCTAGTATACAAGCAAGGGGAAATACTGTTTAGATGCTTTTTTACAGTGGAGATCGAGTTTATGGATTGCCTGGCTGGGAAGATGAGTCAGTGGATCCACAGTGATTTCTCAGAACAGTAAACAAGTAGCCTATTTATGCGTCGTAGGCCTACCCGTTGTCAACAAAAAATGTGCCCGCTCAACAAAATCCAACACTTCCAGACCGCCTTCAGCTCTTTTATTAGAAAGGACTGACTTTTTTTAGTTTGTGACTTATTTTTCCAGATGAAGTCAAGAAAGGTCTTATTGATCGCTACAAGTAGCAGGATTTACAAATAAAGATAATGAGGGGTACACAAAACGAGACAGTCAGAACAGTCAGGACAGAAGTACTCTCCCAAGTATAGAAAGATGTCTTTGTAGCCAATTATTAAATATATTTTTGGGTTCTTAATTTTAGGAGAGAAATTCAAATGTTGTCTGACTAAGTGTTTTTTTGACAGATGTATTCCTAAATATTTAACATAGGCCTTTACAGGAATATTTTCTATTTCTTTATCATCAGAGTCAAATAAATATAAGATTTCACATTTAGAAACATTCAGCATTAATCCTGATGCAATAAAAAATGCAGTTATAGCATTAAGGGCATGGGCGACCTTGTCTTTGTCTCTTAAGAAAAGAGTAGTATCACCAGCCAGTTGGGAAATTTTCTTTGTTAAAAATGGTTAAGCCATATACCTTTTCATTATTCTGAATATCTAGATATAGAAGTTCCACAACCAAAATGAATAAAATGAACTGATTGAAAAGATGTTTGATCAATACTGATTCAATATGGTATTTCATTCCAAATAATGTGTTTAATAAGTTGGGAGGTCTTCAATTTTTACTGAAATGTAATTATATTCCTGAAAGCTAAATTGGCTAGGTTTCACTAACAAGCTTTAATGGCCTGGAAAATATGTTTCCTGCTAAATTTTTCCCAACATAAAGCTCTTTTGTGGAATAATTCAGACATAACTGTAAGGAATAAGTCATTGTTCTACCCCAGCTGGCATGAGAGGAATATTGACTTTGTTCTTGATGTTTTCGACAACAAGGGTAATATTCTCACATATGAACAATTTATAACATTGAAAGAGTTTCCAATACCTTTCAGAGAGTTTATTTCTGTGATCAAAGCCATTCCCAGTGGTCTAACTACACAAATGAAAACTCATCTTAGCTTTGGTAATGATCACAAAGTTTATCCAGAACTCAGATTGGAAGGTGTGGGCTTACTTGAGAAATCTTGTTGTAATAAATATATAAGACAAATTCTTCATTCACAAAACCAACTTACACCGAGAGTAATATTTTTCTGGAACATGCTTATTCCTGACATTGTCTGGAAAAATGCATGGTTAAGGCCTTACATATACTGTATACCAAACAAAGTTAAGGAAGTGCACTTTAAAATTTTACATAAGATATATCCATCTAATTCTATGATATCCAAATTTGTGGCTATTGATGATATCTGCGTTTTCTGTGAAAAAGAAGGTGAGAATCTTTCTCACTTGTTCTTTGAATGTAAATTTGTAAAACCTTGCAAAATACTTATTTACTATTATGAACACTACGCATGTTTTTGAAATGAAGGATATAATATGTTACTATTGCAATGATAATAAGACCATTGAAATTATTGTGCATTTTTTAAATTCTTGTGGCCAAATACTTTATACACAAACAAAAATTCAAAAATTCAATTCCAAAATTACACTTTTTTAAATTGAATTTAACAATTTTATTAAAACATTAACCCTAATGAATAACAACAAGAATAACATTTTCCTGAATCATTATAATAAGATGTTTTCAGAGTGATTACAATTGCACTAGAATTGTTTATTTTTTGATTACTTTATATATTTTTTTATATATTTTAGTATTTTCTCGTTAATACCTGTGTTCTGTTTTGTATGATGTAACAATGTAAATTGTTGATTTGTATTTTTAACAATAAGTGAAAAATAAATAAATAAATGTGTACCGCTTACAACACTTTAACCAATCACAATGCTTGTTTTGACCAACCCTTTGTAGAAACTACTTTTACTACTACTCCTACTACTACTACTACTACTACTACTATTACACAACACCAGTCAGAAGGGAACATTAGGGCATACTATACTGAACAAAAATATAAACGCAACATGCAACAACTTCAAATATTTGTCTTAGTTACAGTTAATATAAGGAAATCAGTAAATTTTAATAAATTGATTAGGCCCTAATCTATGGATTTCACATGACTGGGAATACAAATATGCATCTGTTGGTCACAGATACGGTGCTGTGAAAAAGTTTTTGCCCCCTTCCTGATTTCTTATTTTTTTGTAAATTTTTCACACTTAAATGTTTCAGATCCTCAAACAAAGATAAACACAAAGATAACCCAAGTAAACACAAAATGCAGTTTAAGTGATCATTTTATTTATTAAAGGAAAAAAACTATCCGAACCTTCATGGCCCTATGTGACAAAGTAATTGCCCCCTAAACCTAATAACTGGTTGTGCCACCCTCCGCAGCAACAACTGCAATCAAGCATTGCGATAACTGGCAATGAGTCTTTCACATCGCTGTGGAGGGATTTTGGCCCACTTTTCTTTGCAGAATTATTTTAATTCAGCCACATTGGAGGGTTTTCGAGCATGAACAGCCTTTTTAAGGTCACGCCACAGCATCTCAATCGGATTCAAGTCCGGACTTTGACTAGGCCACTCCAAAACCTTCATTTTGTTTTTAAAAAAGCATTCAGAGGTGGACTTGCTGGTGTGTTTTGGATCATTGTCCTGCTGCAGAACCCAAGTGCGCTTCAGCTTGAGGTCACGAACTAATGGCCGAACATTCTCCTTCAGGATCTTTTGGTAGCGAGCAGAATTCATGGTTCCATCAATCACAGCAAGTCGTCCAGGTCCTGAAGCAGCAAAGCAGCCCCAGACCATCACACTACCACCACCATATTTGACTGTTGGTATGATGTTCTTTTTCTGAAATGCTGTGTAACTTTTACGCCAGATGTAATGGGACACACACCTTCCAAAATGTTAAACTTTTGTCTCGTCAGTCCACAGAATATTTCCCCAAAAGTCTTGGGGATCATCAAGATGTTTTTTGCCAAAAGTGAAACGAGCCTTTTATGTTGTTTTTGGTCAGCAGTGGTTTTCACCTTGGAACACTGCCATGGATGCCATTTTTGCCCAGTCTCTTTCTTATGGTTGAGTCATGAACACTGACCTTAACTGAGGCAAGTCAGGCCTGCAGTTCTTTAGATGTTGTTGTGAGTTCTTTTGTGACCTCTTGGATGAGTCGTCGCTGCTCTCTTGGGGTAATTTTGGTAGGCCGGCCACTCCTGGGAAGGTTCACCACTGTTCCAAATGTTCTCAATTTGTGGATAATGGCTCTCACCGTGGTTCACTGGAGTCCCAAAGCTTTAGAAATGGCTTTGTAACCCTTTCCAGACTGATAGATGTCAATTACTTTGTTTCTCATCTGTTCCTGAATTTCTTTGGATCGCGGCATGATGTCTTGCTTTTTGAGATCTTTTGGCCTACTTCACTTTGTCAGACAGGTTCTATTTAAGTGATTTCTTGATTCAACAGGTCTGGCAGTAATCAGGTCTGGATGTGGCTAGTGAAATTTAACTCAGCTTTCCAAAAAATGTGATTAACCATTGTAAATTCATGATTTAACAAGGAGGGGCAATTACTTTGTCACATTGGGCCATGAAGGTTCGGATAGCTTTTTTCCCTTAATAAATACAATTATTACTTAAAAACTGCATTTTGTGTTTACTTGGGTTATCTTTGTGTAATATTAACATTTGTTTGATGATCTGAAACATTTAAGTGTGACATATGCAAAAAAATAAGAAATCAGGAAGGGGGCAAATACTTTTTCACAACACTGTACCTTTAAAAAAAGTAGGGTCGTGGATCAGAAAACCAATGTCTGTGTGAAGTTGCTGGATATTGCCGGGAACTGGAAAACACTGTCACACATGTCGACCCAGAGCATCCCAAACATGGTCAATGGGTGACATGTCTGGTGAGTATGCAGGCCACGGAAGAATTGGAACATTTTCAGAATCCCAAACAGATATAATATTTGACTAAAACATAATAATGTATATAGTCATATTTGTATATGATCAAGTGTCTCTCTATTATGCGTGGGAATACCTGGGAAAAGTGTCCAAAATTAAAATGACTTCCTGGTGTTTTTACAGAGAGAATGATCATAACCTGCTCTACAGTATCTCAGATGAGTACTACATTTAACCGAATGATTACGGTTTTATAACCATTTTTGATTGGATTCTTTTTATTCAAAAAGTGATTAAAAAAATTCAAAATAATATGCTCATACCACAGTAAATTGTAGCAAAAAACGATCAATAACCTGTTATTATCTGTAACTGTAGTAGTAGATTGTTGTGTTAGGGGTTTGAGGTAGGTTACTGGCTGTGAGAGGGACCTCTTTACACAGTGTAAATAATTAAGGAATGTTACCTTAAATATATCCAGGTCCACCAAAACAAGGACATGCCCAGCACCACACGAAGACGAAAAACCCTGTACACTCCTGCTTGAGAATATCACTTCTATATAAATAAATTCACGTATACTGTCTATCTTTAGAGTATGTGTGTAGTGTAAACATGTTCATCTAAAATGTGTCCGTATAGTGTGGTTTCAAATACGTTTTAACTGAAAGCTACAAGGTTTGAGAATGAAGCACAGATGAATCCAATATGAATGTGCTTGTGTTAGCCAATAGATCTACAGACTGGGGGATAAACAAGTGGGCCGGACTTGGAGGTCTAAGAGCATACCAGAAGTTATGAAGTTAAATATTTCTCCTTCGGATCAGTAAGCCACAGAAAGGTGTGTTTGAAGGAGACAGAGGGGTGCTTTGTGCCTCTCAACCAGGTCAGCTCCCTCGATCTCTCTTTCCCATTCCCCCTCCTCTCTCGGTCGCTATCCCTCCTTCCCACTCTTTCGTTCTCAAGCTCAAAGAGTTCACCCAAACCTGGGTACTTAAAAGATGCTATCTCTGCTCTTCTCTTTGCTCCTGGTCATTCTAGCTCAACAGGTAAGAGCTGCGACTTTCCTTTTCTCTTAACAATAATGATGAGTTGTGTCTCCACGGTCTCTGATAGGACCAGGCTTGATGTGATACTCAGGGAGAACCAGGAAAAGGTGTTGACAACAAACCATAGAGAAAGGGGGTAGGGTTGATCTCAAAGTAAGGCATCATTTGAACAGATGTTATTCACACCTTACAATATGGGGAACTTTTGTTAGTTTCTAGGTTAATGTTATCTGAATGAAAGTGTTTTCTTGGCCTTATTTTATATTTACAACTTGATTCAAGGTTTTGTTTTGAATGAGTGGCTAATTCTACAGTGGCAGGGAATTACTATTGAGGCTAGCTGAGTGAGGTAACGTCACAGTAAAGTCGCAGTCAAAGGGGTTCCCTTTACGTCACTTTTTAAAAGACGTTCCGGGCAAAAGGGGGCAAGAGGTATGAGGTTCTCTGTGCTTTTGAAATGAGCGCATTCTGTAAACCTGGTAGAAAGGATTCAAATTTTTGGCATAACCAATCAATCAAATCAATTTTATAAAGCCAGTTTTACAACAACAGTTGTCACAAATTGCTATACAGATACCCAGCCTAAAACACCAAAGAGCAAGCAATGCAGATGTAGCACAGTGGCTACAAAAAACTCCCTAGAAAGGCTGGAACCTAGGAAGAAACCTAGAGAGGAACCAGCCTCCGAGGGGTGTCCAGTCCTCTTCTGGCTGTGCCGGGTAAAATTATAAGAGTACGGCCATTTAGTAGAGAAAAGAGTTGAGATTGTAATCAGGGGTTGGGGAAATATTTTGGGTTTACAACGTTTTCCAGGATTGCAAAAATGGGGTACTTTGCCCTTGTCAATATCTGTTTTTATTGTCGTAAAGAGCATGTCTAAAATCACATGGGACACCAGAAAGGACAAGAAAGTTTTGAGATCACAGTGCACCAGATAGGACAGACAGATAGAACCTTGCCCCCCACACTTACTTCGCCAAAGCACAGCCCCCACACCACCAAAGGGAAATCAACAGACCACTAACGTACTACCCTGAGACAAGGCAGAGTAAAGCCCACAAAGATCTCCTTAACCGTACGAGCCCGAGGGGGGTACAAAAACGGACAGAAAGATCACATCAGTGGCTCAAGTAGAGTATAGCAAAAAAAGCCTAGCATGTCGTGATGCGCCCTAGGGATGGCATGGGAGCCCCCCGTAATAGGGTCAGAGGCAGAGAATCCATGGGGCGAGGGGAGCCGGCTAGGCAAAAACAGCAAGGGTGGTTCGTCACTCCAATGCCTTGCCGTTCACTTTCGCACCCCTGGGACTGACTACACTCAATCGTGGGACCTACTGAAGAGTTGAGTCTTCAGTAAGGACTTAAAGGTTGAGAGACCGAGTCTGCGTCTCTCATGGATCGGCAGACCATTCCATAAAAATGGAGCTCTATAGGAGAAATCCCCACCGCCACCTGTTTGCTTAGAAATTCTGGGACAATAAGGAGGCCTGCATCTTGTGACCATGGAATATGTGTAGATATGTATGGCAGGACCAAATCAGAGAGATAGTAGGAGCAAGTCCATGCAATGCTTTGTAGGTTATCAGTAAAACCTTGAAATCAGCCCTAGATTTAACAGCAAGTCAGTTGATAATGATAATCTGAAGTACCCAAAAAGGCCAATAGATGTCATTTGATAAAATTCCATACATTCCTTGAAAGTTACCAAAATTCCAGTAGTTTACTGGTAAATTTAGAAAGTTTCCAATAATATACCATCCATTTGCAGCCCTAATCATAATCAATGGGCATTAAATTGACTCGCTCCCTTCTTCCATAGAGTTGTACCTTTTTTATATAATACATTTTAAATCTGTGCTATAGAATATCCATATGTTGGAACAGAAATGAATTGCTCCCAGTTAAACTGACCTAAATACTGTGACTTACTGCTAATGTACAAAGGAGCTACTTGTTTACATCTGAGGGCTGAAGAGATTTTTCGAGGGCTCCATGTTGATTTAAACATGGCAATTTCTAGATTAATAAGAAGTCATTGCTGATTATGGAATGAAAAAGACAAAGATTGCAAAGCAATTTACACATCAGGAATGTATGATATGTTGTGTGAATCAAAATGCCAATCTGAATTCTATCACTAATACTGATATCATTTATATATTTTTTTGCCTAAGATCGATTTTTATAATTCATTAATGGAATTTGTTGATACTTTTGTAAGAACACCATGTTACTAGTCCTGCATTGTTTTGGTGTTCTTATCTTTTTATCCTGTTCGTAGCCTCTTGACTGTTGTGAATGTCCTGAATGTTCTTCCTTAGGTGACTTCTTGGTGAACTTGAAACTTTGCCTGGAATTTACCAAAGGCAAAACTATATGAAGTCACATAAGGCAACACAATCGCAGGCTTTGTTACCTATTGGGTAACGATTAACTTTGACTACATATCCATAACACATTTACAGTATTACACGTCTATAAGCATATCATTAACACTTTATAACAGGTCCCAACCGCATTATTAAAGGTTAATAAAGTACATCCATAGTATATCTATGGCAGATTCATGCTATGCAATAAGTCATATTTAGGTATCTTAATACAGTAGATGCAACATTACAATGAAAGTGTAGTGTCATCATTATGGCAGTTTTTATTTTCTATAAAGAGTGCTTCTGTATACCAATGTTAGTCAATACGCCAAAAGGTATACACGGGTTGGCTGACAACATCACGAAAATGATGCGTGCGAATCGATGTTGCCGGAAGCCGTGCGTTGTTGTGATTCTGAACGGTCAGTTGCTAGCAACAATGACAAGAAGCTGCCATGTGGGGAATCGTAGGTGGCTCGTTTCAGCTAGTTTTATCTTGTCCTTGATACGTCTTGTTTTGAGGTGTTTTGGCTGTTTTCATGTCAATGATAATATGGCTAAAGTTCGCTAGCTAGCGAACAAACAACTGTGACGACGTATTTGAGAGACAACAAGTGCTCATCGTGCAACAATTTTTATGTTTTCAATAAACATTTGGAGACTAAATATAGTTTACATGTTGTCAACAACAAGCCAACCCTGTCTGCTTTGGCCAATAGTGGCGCACAAATCGGTTTTGTTGCTAACAACCAACACACCTATAGGCCCGTGACTTACCTTCTCATAAATTTGCGTAGTTGAGGATCAAAATATAACTCATTAGAATTATTTTCAATCACTTTGGTAAATGTTTCAGACGTAAGTGGTATATTTTAAAAACGTTTAAGTACAAAACTGATAAGACTTGTAATGCCCCCAATCTTATGTTCAGAACCTTCGATTGTGCATTCACCCATGAGTCATTCATGAAAAATCTACGTTTTATACTATGAGATCATTTAGTTTAGTCACCAATACATCAAATAACGAAAGGCTCACCATTTTTAAGTCATTTTAACTACCAATTGAATCCAATAGCACAAAATACATGATACACGTTTCAAAACTTATTTTTGAAGTGCTGAATATAAACAATAGTAGATGGTATCATTTTCCATACAGTATTTTACGATTACTTGACATTTAAAAAAAAAAAATTGTATGCAATGGCAGGTTGTGAGCATGTTGAGAAATATGTATGTTTTACAGTTTCATTATCCTTTTACAGTAGGACAAATCATCAGAAATATTGGTTTTGTATGACATTTCTGCCCCATGCAACATTGTACAAGATCACCTTTCTATGCAACTGATACAGTACAGTATTGCCTGTCAGCCTACAGTGTATCAAATAAATGTATATAATGAATGGAATATATTGTTATATACAACCCAAGTATTTCAGCAGTGCATTGTACACTACACTATAATTCCAAAGGGCAGCACATAGTGACTCTGTCCATTTTGCCCTATTGAAGCAATGGAGAATGATGAAGTAGTATTTACAATCACATCCATATATGATTTTGTTTTACATTCCAACATAACTTAATGTCCAATTTATACATTTATAGAATTGTACAGTGTTCAGCAGTTAAATAAACTATACACATTAACTAGGCACTACATCATTTGGTTCAGTAGTTATTCGTTTTGAGTAGTTTGATTTAAGTGATTGTCGATTATATTGTTAACAAATTACAAGAAAATCATATCAAAAGTAAAGTTAATTTTGAAAAGTAGATACTTTGATTGAATATGTATCCAAATTGAAAGAGTGATTTGGTGCAGTGAACAAGTGACTTTGTGGATTTTTTTTGCTGTACCCAGCAAATAAAAATGTGCTTAGTTTTGAAACCATTTTGATGTTTAGATTATTTCTTAGAGTTGTGAAAATGTACCACGTACTTGTGAAAATTGCACCAAAGTGAGAAAAAAAACTGTAACAGCCCTACTTCACATCATAATTAGACCTAAATTGGCCATACTGGTTTTTAACGCACGCATGAAGGGTCTATGTATGAATTCTATTCAGTCAAAGTAAAGTCAAATCTATTTTCCCATTCATAATGCATTGATAGCTAAGCACTTCATGGTAATTAATGCCGTGTTCACGTGCTATCAGAGTTGGCGGAAGCTCCTAGTTCCCAGTGGGAACTTTCACTTGAATGACCCCCCAAGTCGGAATTAAAAGTGGGAAACGGAGAAAATGTTGTCACCCGATTTGCTGAGTTGTGACATTTTACCACTGACTTTTTTCACCTTTTCAACCAAAAAATGACAACAAATAAGTTTGACAACACAACCGTATCAATATGGATAATGTTGCTAGTCTGACCATATTGTTAAGCAAGCTAGCTAACTTTATTATTAGCAATGTTAGCAACTTTATCAAGCTAGCTAAAATGTCCGACTTCAAAAGCACTTGAACACAATCATGTCTGACTTACCACTTCCCAGTTTCCTATTTCTCACGAGCATGTGAAGCCAGCATACCTGTGTAGTTTGCCACTGTGATCTCTAACACCCACATTATAAGGTCTATGAATTCTATGCAGACATTGTACTGTCATTGCTATTTTCCGATTTATAAAGATTTTATAAACATGCCTCACGTATAAATAAAAGTATACGGACAACACGGATTGTTAAAGGAAATATGAACATTTTATTAACATTTTCCAGATGTAGTACAGAAAACAATTGCGGAGGACATTCCCAGAGAATCTTCCTATTGACATTTTTCAGTTTGACTTTTCTTGAATAGATTCATATTCAAACATTCAAATTCAATTCCCCATTTCAGACTCATAGCAATAACTATTTTAGTGAGTAAAATGTAATAACACAAGGTGTTCCCCCTTACTTAGCTACCAATGTAGCTAGCTAAGCCACTGGCACAATGTAAACACGTTAATCATCATTAAACTCATGAAACATGTAGTTAAACATTTTATGTTACTATTTACAGTGTACTTTGGGACATAAAACATTTTAAAATAAGACAAATAAAGAGACAGAAAGCTGTTGCTTTTGTTTTGACTGCAGAGAAGAGGAGAGATGAGCGGTCCGTGACATCACTTCCAGGTGACAGCCTACAGTGGATTCAGAAAGTGACTTTTCCACATTTTGTTACGTTACAGCCTTATTCTAAAATAGATTAAATTGTTTCCCCTCATCAATCTACACACAATACCTCATAATCACAGAGCAAAAACCGTTTTTTAGAAATGTTTGCAAATGTATACATTTTTTAAAACTGAAATATCACATTTACATAAGTATTCAGACCCTTTACTCAGTACTTTGTTGAAGCAACTTTGGCAGCTATTACAGCCTCAAGTCTTCTTGGGTATGATACTACAAGCTTGGCACACCTATATTTGGGGAGTTTCTCCCATTCTTCTCTGCAGATCCTCTCAAGCTCTGTCAGGTTGGATGGGGAGTGTCGCTGCATAGCTATTTTCTGGTCTCTCCAGAGATGTTAGATCGGGTTCAAGTCCGGGCTCTGGCTGGGCCACCCAAAGACATTCAGAGACTTGTTCCGAGCCACTCCTGTGTTATCTTGGCTGTGTGCTTAGGGTCGTACTGTTGGAAGGTGAACCTTCGCCCCAGTCTGAGGGCCTGAGCACTCTGGAGCAGGTTTTCATCAAGGATCTCTCTGTACTTTCCTCCGTTCATTTATGCCTCGATCCTGACTAGTCTCCCAGGCCCTGCTGCTGAAAAACATCCCCACAGCATGATACTGCCACCGCCATGCTTCACCGTAGGGATGGTGCCAGGTTTCCTCCAGACGTGACACTTGGCATTTAGGCCAAAGAGTTCAATCTTGTTTCTCATGCAATTATGCATCTATTAAGATACCTAAATATGAGCATAGCATGACATGAATGCACTATAGATTCAATCAAATCAAATTTTATTTGTCACATACACATGGTTAGCAGATGTTAATGCGAGTGTAGCGAAATGCTTGTGCTTCTAGTTTCGACTATGCAATAAAATCTAACAAGTAATCTAACAAATTCACAACAACTACCTTATACACACAATGTATACTAATATGCAATGGATATAGTTAATAATGAATTAACATTTAACAATGTGTAGGACCTGTTAAAGCAAGTTAATGAAATGCTTATAGACGTGTAATGAATGCATTATGGCTATGTAATCAAAGTAAATCGTTAGCCTGTTAATTCCACCTCCCAAGCAGGGGTCTTTTACCACTGCACCACATGGGGATCCTGAGTGGTGCAGCGGTCTAAGGCCCTGCATCTCAGTGCTTGAGGTGTCACTACAGACACCCTGGTTCAATTCCAGGCTGTATCACAACCGACCGTGATTGGGAGTCCCATAGGGCGGGGCACAATTGGCCCAGCGTCGTCCGGGTTTGGCCGGTGTAGGCCGTCATTGTAAATAAGACTTTGTTCTTAATTGACTTGCCTAGTTAAATAAAGGTTACATTTAAAAACCCTACAAGAACCCTGTCCTTCCTTTCTCCCCTCCAGTCTCTATGCAGGGCTCAGAACCATGGTGGGCAGCTGTCTGGTCTGCGAGGAGGCAAGGCCATGTTGGAGAGGAAACAGTTGTGCCAGTGGCCGTGTAAGTGCAAGGCCAAGCCCCAGTGTGCCCCGGGAGTCAGCTCAGTGCTGGACGGCTGTGGCTGCTGTAAGAGCTGCGCCCGGCAGATAGGAGAGGCCTGCAACGAGAGGGACATCTGCGACCCCCACAAGGGCATGTACTGCGACTTCTCTAATGACCAGCCTCGATATGAGGTCGGGGTCTGCGCTTGTGAGTGAACTTTTCGTTTCGGGCTATTCATAAGAGTTAAAAGTAAATGTATGACTGAATGTCTCAAGGTCAATCACTTTTTTTCAGAGGGGGCAGGAGCTGGATTGTGTAATAGGACTCAGCTACTTCAAAGACCTGGCTAGAAACTGTACTACAGCTAAATACTTTAATCCCATGCTACTCACTCAGGATTGTAGATTTGCATAAACCTGTAGTTCCATGGGATTGGTTGACTCATTTACCCATGGTCTCTTTGATCATGAAAAGAACCCAGTAGGTCACACACATATATCAATCAGGCAAACACCCCAAGGCCAACCACACTAATAGAAACACACTAAGACCAGAAGAATGCTGCAAGCAGTGCACAGGCCAGTCAACCGAGTCGTGTTCAGTTTCCCCATCTCCTTCTCTGTAGACTTGATGGCAGTTGGTTGTGACCTGAATGGGGCCCACTATGAGAACGGCGAGGCCTTCCAGCCCAGCCCGCTGTATAAATGCACGTGCATCGCGGGAGCCATCGGCTGCACCCCAGCCTTCATCCAGAAGCCCGCTGCTCTCCTGGGTCCTGCCCCTCTGAGGAGCAACGCACCCCTGCCAGCTGGTCTCCAGAGCGCCCCTGGTCTCTCCAGAAAACACCAGCAGGACACAACAAACATGGCCGCCATGCCAGGTGTGTGTTTGCAGGGAAAACCAGGGCCAGAACCGTCAGCTTGTCTGCCCTGGAATGCTAATTGCTGTAAAAGCTGGATGGAAAGAGGGAGGCGTTTTTGATTACTTTGGCTGGGAAGTGCAGAGGGTGGATGGAGTGTGGCTGACTGACTGTGGTTAGCCACACAGAGGGAGTAGGGTGGATGGTTCCAGTCATGCACAAACGTCCATAGAGAGAGCTCTAGTTCACTTTCCATCAAAAGCACCAATGCCTCTTTTAAGTATGCTTCTTTGATATATTTGAGTAAATGTTCGCTTTGCTTGGCTTGATAAACACAAACGTCCTGCTTTCTAGTGAATCTGAAAGGTTAGCCGTCACTAGGTCTTGATGTTTTTGATATTGCCAACACACAAATCAAATATGTTTGCAATCACTGACTTCAAACCTTACAAAGAGGCAATTGAAACCATCTTGACATCATGGCCCGCCTAAAGATAATTTCTCTCCAACTGGGATATCCAATCATCTTTAGCAGGCAGAATGCCTGAGGACCGAGGGCTCTTGATTCACTCTGAACAGAATGTGCTCTGTAGCAGCATGGCGGCGTACAGGCCAGGTTCCTTCCTCTAGCGATGCCCTTTTAATACTGTAAAACCGAAAGCTTACAGGGATCCTCCTTTAGCCTGGAAGAAGAATTGCCTGATCCAGACCACTCCGTGGAGCCCCTGCTCCAAGACCTGCGGCCTGGGTATCTCAGTCCGGGTCAACAATGACAACGGCAAGTGTGAGATGAGGAAGGACCGCCGCCTCTGCCTGCTGCGGCCGTGTGAGAAGAGCATCATGAAGTCCGTCCAGGTGACTGACCACTGACCAGCCAGGCTCTCTCAGAGATGATGTGTTCTGATGGTGATCGGTGAAATGTTAAATAACTGACTTGTACGCCCACAACACCCAGTGATATTTCTAATTCTGAAAATATGACAATGGTCTTGGAACTACTGTATACAGTGCCTTCAGAAAGAATTCACACCTCTTTACTTTTTCCACATTTTGTTGTGTTACAGCCTGCATTTAAAATGGATTAGATTGAGATGTTGTCGTCACTGGCCTACACACAATACCCCACAATATCAAAGTGGTATTATGCTTTAAGAAATGTTTACAAATGAAAAGCTGCAATGTCTTGAGTCAATAAGTATTCAACCATTTTTTTATGGCAAGCCTAAATAAGTTCAGGAGTAAAATGTGCTTAACAAGTCACATAATTGCATGGACTCACTCTTTTATGTGCAATAATTGTATTTAACATGATTTTTAACTTCTTGGCGCACAGATCCCGATTAAGGGATCATTTTCATAAACAACCCCTGAATTGGCAGCGCGCCAAACTCAAAAATAATACTAAAAATATTTATAATCATGAAATCACAAGTGAAATATACCAAAACACAGCTTAGCTTGTTGTTAATCCACCTATCGTGTCAGATTTTGAAAATATGCTTTACAGCGAAAGCAATCCAAGCGTTGTGAGTTTATCATTCACTAGACAAAGAACAAAAAATAGCTAGAACAGCTAGCCTTAAATTAGCTTGGTCATGAAAGTCAGAAAAGCAATAAAATTAATCGCTTACCTTTGATAATCTTCGGCTGTTTGTACTCACGAGACTCCCAGTTACACAATAAATGTTATTTTTGTTCGATAAAGATTAGCTTTATAACCAAAAATCGCTATTTGGTTTGCGCGTTATATTCAGAAAACCACAAGCTCGTTCTGGTACTGAAGGGCAGACTTCAAAAAAGTGTCCGTAATGTTCGTAGAAACATGTCAAAGGTTTTTTATAATCAATCCTCAGGTTGTTTTTAACATACATAATCGATCATATTTCAACCAGACGGTAAACTGTTCAATTCTACAGAGATAGAAAATGTCGAGCAAAATCCCTCTTGCGCAGGAACCAATTAAAGGACACCTGGTCATCCACTGACGCGTTTTGATAAATCTCGCTAATTTTTTAAAATAAAAGCCTGAAACTATGTCTAAAGCCTGGTCACTGCCTGAGGAAGCCATTGGAAAATAAATTTGGTTGATACGCCTGGAGGACGGGCAAGCAGTGGAAGTTAAAAAAAAGAATAAAAAAAAAAAAAAAGAAGCACTTCCGGGTTGGAGTTCCTCAGGTTATCGCCTGCAAAATCAGTTCTGTTATACTCACAGACAATATTTTGACAGGTTTGGAAACTTTAGAGTGTTTTCTATCCCAATATGTCAATTATATGCATATTCTAATAGCTGAGCCTGAGAAATAGTCTGTTTACCTTTGGAACGTTTTTTTCCCAAATATAAAAATTCTGCTCCTAGCTTCAAGAGGTTTTAAATGACTACCTCATCTCTGTACCCCACACATACAATCATCTGTAGGGTCCCTCAGTCGAGCAGTGGCTTTTAGACATAGATTCAACCAGGTTTTCCAATGCCTCGCAAAGAAGGGCACATATTGGTAGATAGGTAAAATAGCAGACATTGAATATCCCTTTGAGCATGGTGAAGTTATAAATTACACTTTGGATGGTGTATCAATATGCCCAGTCACTAAGAATATACAGGCGTCCTTCCTAACTCAGTTGCCGGAGAGAAAGAAAACCGCTCAGGGATTTCACCATGAGGCCAACGGTGACTTTAAAACAGTTAGAGTTTAATGGCTGTGATAGGAGAAAACTGAGGATGGATCAACAACATTGTAGCTACTCTCTAAATGACAGAGGGAAAAGAAAGAAGCCTGTACAGAATAAAAAAACATTCCAAAACGTTCATCCTGTTTGTAATACGGCATGAAATACAGAAAAAAATGTGGCAAAGAAACTAACTTTATGTCCTTAATACAAACCATTATGTTTGGGGCAAGTCCAATACAACACATCACCATCACCAAGTACCACTCTTCATATTTTCTAGAATGGTGGTGGCTGTTGTTATGGGTACGTTTGTCATCGGCAAAGACGATGTACACTGGAGTTGGGGGTGGGGGGTGTACACTGGAGTTGCTTATCAAGATGACATGATACAGTTTGACTTAAATTTTCTTGAAAATCTACGGCAAGACTTAAATGGCTGTCTAGCAATGATCAACAACCACCTTGACAGAGCTTGAAGAAATTAAAAAAAATCATGTGCAAATATTGTACAATCCAGGTGTGTACATCTTTTAGAGCCTCACAGCTGTAATCACTGCCAAAGGTGATTCTAACATGTATTGACTCAGGGGGTTGAATACTTATCTAATCAAGATATATATATTTATTACCAGTCAAAAGTTTAAACACACCTACTCATTCAAGGGTTTTTCTTTATTTGTACTATTCTACATTGTAGAATAATAGTAAAGACATCAACTATGAAATAACATATGGAATCATGTTCCACAAATCAAAATATATTTTACATTTGAAATTCCTCAAAGTAGCCACCCTTTGTCTTGATGACAGCTTTGCACACTCTTGGCATTCTCTCAACCAGCTTCATGAGGTAATCACTTGGAATGCATTTCAATTAACAGGTGTGCCTTGTTAAAAGTTAATTTGTGTCCAAACATTTGACTGGTACTGTATATAAACTCAGCAAAAAAAAGAAATGTCCTCTCACTGTCAACTGCATTTATTTTCAGCAAACTTAACATGTGTAAATATTTGTATGAACATAACAAGGTTCAACAACTGAGACAAACTGAACAAGCTCCACAGACATGTGATTAACAGAAATGGAATGTGTCCCTGAACAAAGGGGGGTCAAAATCAAAAGTAACAGTCAGTATCAGGTGTGGCCACCAGCTGCATTAGGTACTGCAGTGCATCTCCTCCTCATGGACTGCACCAGATTTGCCAGTTCTTGCTGTGAGATGTTACCCCACTCTTCCACCAAGGCACCTGCAAGTTCCCGGACATTTCTGGGGGGAATGGCCCTAGCCGACACCCTTCGATCCAACAGGTCCCAGACGTGCTCAATGGGATTGAGATCCGGGATCTTCACTGGCCATGGCAGAACACTGACATTCCTGTCTTGCAGGAAATCATGCTGGAGGGTCATGTCAGGATGAGCCTGCAGGAAGGGTATAACATGAGGATGATGTCTTCCTTGTAACGCACAGCGTTGAGATTGCCTGCAATGACAACAAGCTCAGTCCGATGATGCTGTGACACACCGCCCCAGACCATGACGGACCCTCCACCTCCAAATCGATCTCGCTCCAGAGCACAGGCCTGTGTAATGCTCATTCCTTCGACGATAACGCAAATCCGACCATCACCTCTGGTGAGACAAAACCCAGACTCGTCAGTGAAGAGCACTTTTTGCCAGTCATGTCTGGTCCAGCAACGGTGGGTTTGTGCCCATAGGCGACGTTGTTGCCGATGATGTCTGGTGAGGACCTGCCTTCCAACAGGCCTACAAGCCCTCAGTCCAGCCTCTCTCAGCCTATTGCGGACAGTCTGAGCACTGATGGAGGGATTGTGCATTCGTGGTGTAACTCGGGCAATTGTTGCCATCCTGTACCTGTCCGCAGGTGTGATGTTCGGATGTACCGATCCTGTGCAGGTGTTGTTACACGTGGTCTGCCACTGCGAGGGCAATCAGCTGTCCGTCCTGTAGCGCTGTCTTAGGCATCTCACAGTACGGACATGGCAACTTATTGCCCTGGCCACATCTGCAGTCCCCATGCCTCCTTGCAGCATGCCTAAGGCACGTTCACACAGATGAGCAGGGACCCTGGGAATCTTTCTTTAGGTGTTTTTCCAGAGTCAGTAACAAGGCCTCTTTAGTGTCCTAAGTTTTCATAACTGTGACCGTAATTGCCTACCGTCTGTAAGCTGTTAGTGTCTTAACGACCGTTCCACAGGTGCATGTTCATTAATTGTTTATGGCTCATTGAACAAGCATGGAAAACAGTGTTTAAACCCTTTACAATGAGTTTATATCAATTTTGATATTGTATTTTGTGTAGATCTTTAACAAATCAATTTTAATTTCACTTTGTAGCACAACAAAATGTGGAAAAAGTCGAGGAGTGTCAATTCTTTCTGAAGGCACTGTATGTTCACAAAAGGAGAGCAGAAGAAGTATGATAGGGTTTCTATCAATCTATCATATGACAAGAGAAGATTTAACTATGTCCCTTTTCCCTCTAGATGCTGAGAGGAAAGACATGTAAGCCCAAGTTCCAGGCTAAGAAAGCAGAGAAGCTGACCCTGTCTGGGTGCACTAGCACCAAGAGTTTCAAACCCACTTACTGTGGCATCTGCACTGACAAGCGCTGTTGCGTCCCCAACAAATCCAAAATGGTGACCGTCAACTTCAAGTGCAAGGGCGGCTCCAACGTGCGCTGGAAAATGCAGTGGATAACGTCCTGCGTTTGCCAGAGGAAGTGTAATGACCCTGGGGACATGTTCGCAGAGCTACGCTTCCTCTAGCACCTTCTCCAGCATTTATAATCAACCTCAGAGCCATGTCCATGCCCACAGACTAACACAGGCCTGGCCTAATCTGCCTCTGGCTCCGTACTGCCCGAGTCATGGTATTTGTGTGTACAGGGCTGAGCTGGTCAGAGTTCGGCCTGGCCATGAAGTGCTACTAAACAGTGCCTGTGTTTTCTGGCGATGTGCCAATGGGCTGGTATGGAAAGTTTAAAACGTGGAACCTCAACTCATGAAAACTGGAGAGAAACAACTTGTTCTGGGTATATTGCTTGACAATTAACATGAAAGGAAATGTAATGTAAGTGATCACAATGTGGGGTTAGACCTCAATTCTATGGTTTTTACAGTACCTCATTATACAAAAAGGCTGTGAGTGAGGCCATTAGTGGCAACAGGGATAGATAGATAGAGCAAACATGTTCTGGGTCAATCTTAATGAATCTTTGTAGCGATCCACTGATTATACCCCTTATCAACATAAAACACTGTTGTACCAGCTGAATCACAATACATCTTCCTACAAGTTAATTCTCAACCAAGTTTGCACCACAATACCTCATACAATCTCATGTCCACTCTGATTCACTAGAAATTTAGATTCAGAATCAATAAAATTAATTGTTATTATTTTTTTTGTATTTTCCCCTGTGTTGTTGACCCTTTTCAAGGCATACATATTCATAACTCAGTTATTAATTGTAATTTATTTTTAACGGATAAGGAATATCATTTAGACACAGGTAAGAAATCCTTTGTAACTTATAAAAATAAATAAACCAAGTTATCAAATTACAGTACTATTTTCTGCTAATAAAACACAAAAGTGCTTTGCACGCACCACACAAACACGCTCCACTATGTGTAGTCTGCTAGTGCGAACACACAGACAGAGGACCTTCATGTGGCGATGTTGAGCCTGGCAGCGTCAGGCATAAGTCTGTCCTTGGTGGCATCCAGCTGACTGTACTCTTCTATCAGAGAGGAGAGGGAGGAGATAGCCTCCGTGAAGCAGCCCTGCTCCATCCCGTCCACATGCAGGTAGTGATGCATGTGAGCCTGTCAAAACAATCCATCGTGTCAGACAAGAATATACTCCACACTGATCGCAAGAGGGAGAAAAAAACTGATTGGGAAAATACAGGTGCCTACAACCCTGCTTAGAGAACATTAACTGTTGGTCTTTCCTTAGTATAACTCTGGTATTGTCCACTGTGAAATAGAAATTGGTCTTTTTGCTGTCTTTAACCCTCAATCTTCTGGACCGTAAACACTTATTTTGCAACAGAGTTTTGGATTGTTGCGATTGAAGATTAGGATGTACCTTCTTCCTGTAGAGCTTGGTGAAGCGGTCTCGGAGCTCCATGAAGGTGAGTTTGACACAGGTATTGTTGGCCAGGGCTAGTAGTGAGTGGGAGTGACCCACAGGGGGCACAGAACACAGGCCTGTCTTCCATCCCTCCTGATTCCATGACACAAAAGGCAGCATGGGCTTCAGTCTGAAAGGAAGAAGGAAAGGAGAATAAATGCTGCTTTTCTGTGAAGACGGATAGGATCTGCTTTTCCTTCTCAATGGAGAATATTCATTAAAAGTGCATTTTAGGCTCTGGGAAAATCAGCCCACAGGGTGTTTTTTTTATTTTTTACTTAGTCACAAGAAGACCAGGGTCTCATTTTCAAAAGGTGCCCTGAACACAGCAATACAACAAAATGATCACTCTAACAAAGACAAAAAAAAACTTAAGGTTACAACATTACAAACACAACAATTTCTTCTTCAAAAAATATATATACAACTCTCATTCAACACATCTAATACTAGAGTAGAAAACTGCCATGGCGGCACCGGGGAATCAAGACGGCCAGACATTTATTGGCGGGAACACACACGATGAGATAATCATCCAATGAGTAAATACTGTATGTAGTCCATCTGAGACATTTTTTGCATGAATTAGAGAACATATATTTAGATTTGCCCGAATTAAGTCAACAAGGGCTTTCTGTAATGTACTGTAACAAAATCAGATTGCAGCTCTAACATAGCTTGGTCAACAGTTGGTGCAAATGGCGTACATAACCGTGTCGTCTGCATACAGATTCATATTACAGATCCCAGATACTGAAGCAACTCATATATCCAGGGTTGACTTTAAAATGGTATCTTTATGCGCAGGCTAATTCAACAACCAAGGTGAATAATACTGTCGCTATCTAAAGCCACTAAACGTGCCGCGAGGTCTGTGTGCTCCAGGAGATTTCCCCTCCTGATTTAGATGGTGGTCACACACGCAAGTCTGTGCTCTCATAGAAGTTCCTGTTTCTCTTGCTCTTGACAACATGCCACGTGAAAAAGGTCTCTGCAGGGAGGGAAGAAGGTGGGAGCTGAATGGGCCAGTCATGAATCAGGGGCGCCTGTACTGGAGCACAAACACGCGGCGGTGAATGGGAACACTATTTGAGAGTGAGCAGTTGGGAAGGTCATCTCTGGGTCTTATGAGTAGTTATGATGCTTGGTGAACTGGCAGCCCTTTTCATTCGAGACGGGGGAGGGGAGGATAGTGCTCAAAGTCATTTCCCCCGTGGGGATCAATGAAGAATGGATCGTTTCATGTCATTTCAGCAAGCCACGACACCCACTATCTCAGATTGTTATAAAGTTTGGTCCAACTCAGATGTTGGGTACTACACTGAACAAAAATATAAATGCAACATGTAAATGTTCTGGTCCCATGTTTCATGAGCTGAAATAAAAGATCCCAGAAATGTTCCATATGAACAAAAAGCTTATTTCTCTCAAATTTTGTGGACAAATTAGTTAACATCCCTGTTAGTGAGCATTTTATCCTTTGTCAAGATACGCCACACCTGCCAGGTGGATGGACTATCAAGAAGCTGATTAAACAGCATGAACATTACACAGGTAATGATCATGGGGACAATAAAAGGACACTTTAAAATGTACAGTTTTATCACGCAACACTATGCCACAGATGTTACAAGTTGAGGGTGCGCGCAATTGGCATGCAGACTGCAGGAATGTCCATCAGAGCTGTATCCAGAGAATTGAATGAGCCACCTCCAATGTCATTTTAGAGAATTTGGCAGTAGGTCCAACAGGCCTCACAACCACGCCAGCCCAGGAACTCCACATCTGGCTTCTTCACCTGCGGGATCTTCAGAGGGGGAGGGCGGGGTGCTGAGGAGTATTTCTGTTTGTAATAAAGCCCTTTTTTGGAGAAAAAACAATTCTGATTGGCTGGGCCTGGCTCCACAGTGGGTGGGCCTATGCCCTCCCAGGCCCACCCATGGCTGCGCCCCTGCCCAAGCATGTGAAATCCATAGATTAGGGCCTAATACATTTATTTAAATTTACTGATTTCCTTATATGAACTGTAACTCAGCAAAATTGTTGCATGTTGCGTTTCTATTTTTGTTCCGTATATACACAGTACCAGTATGAGGGCATTTTCTGTTAAACCTTACCAATGCTTGTGTACTAAAATATCCTTCTTTAAGCCTAGGCATTGGGCTTGAGTTTGTTAAAGAAACTAACTCAGAAGATAGAAAAGTATGTTTTGCATTAATAGAGGCCTGTGTGTGAAGAACGACCCCATGATGTCTGGGTGCTCAGCCAAGACCCGACAAAAACTAACTGGTTCCTCTTAGCTTAACTGGAGACAGAGTAAAGGATATATCCTGCACACCATTGACAGAGCTGTTGTTCTGTTTGGAGCCTGTTTCTGGGCCAAAGATTTATGCTTTGTGTGTGTGTGTGTGTGTGTGTGTGTGTGTGACCAGTAGGACCATACATCATCTGGGACGACAGTCAAAGGCGCTTGCTTGCCCAACTTGGGGGAACCGTTGAGCTACTGTTAGAGGAAGTATGTCTGGAGTGACTTCCTGTCACTTTGGTACCCATTGTCCTCACTCAGTTGCGACAGACTGATACAACCTCTCCATTATCGTCTGTACCCTGTAACCCAGTTGTCTCCACACACACACACACACACACCCTTGTTTTTGAAAGAAAAGCTATTTTTTTGTCCATTAAAATAACATCAAATTGATCAGAAATACAGTGTAGACATTGTTAATGTTGTAAATGACTATTGTAGCTGGAAATGGCAGATTTTTTTATGGAATATCTACAACGGCGGACAGTGGGCTATTATCAGCAACCATCACTCCTGTGTTCCAATGGCACGTTGTGTTAGCTAATCCAAGTTTATCATTTTAAAAGGCTAATTAATCATTAGAAAACCCTTTTGCAATTATGTTAGCACAGCTGAAAACTGAGCTAACTGAGCAAGAGGACAAGTACATTAGAGTGTCTAGTTTGAGAAACAGACGCCTCACAAGTCCTCAACTGGCAGCTTCATTAAATAGCACACGCAAAACACCAGTCTCAACGTCAACAGTGAAGAGGCGACTCTGGGATGCTGGCCTTCTAGGCAGAGTTCCTCTGTCCCAGTGTCTGTGTTCTTTTGCCCATCTTAATCTTTTTATTGGCCAGTCTGATATGGCTTTTTCTTTGCAACTCTGCCGAGAAGGCCAGTATCCCGGTGTTGCCTCTTCACTGTTGACGTTGAGACTGGTATTTTGCGTGTGCTATTTAATGAAGCTGCCAGTGGGGCCTCCCACGCTTTCTATTCTGTTTAGAGACAGTTTGTGCTGTTTTGTGAAGAGAGTTGTACACAGCATTGTACGAGATCTTCAGTTTCTCGCATGGAATAGCCTTCATTTCTCAGAACAAGAATAGATTGACGAGTTTCAGAAGAAAGTTATTTGTTTCTGGCCATTTTGAGCCTGTAAATCAAACCCAAAAATGCTGATGCTCTAGATACTCAACTAGTCTAAAGGCCAGTTTCATTGCTTCTTTAAATCAGGACAAGAGTTTTCAGCTGTGCTAACATAATTGCAAAAGCGTTTTCTAATGATCAATTAGCCTTTTAAAATGATAAACTTGGATTAGCTAACACAACGTGCTATTGGAACACAGGAGTGATCGTTGCTGATAATGGGCCTCTGTACACCTATGTAGATATTCCATAAAAAATCTGCTGTTTCCAGCTACAATAGTCATTTACAACATTAACAATGTCTACACTGTATTTCTGATCAATTTGATGTCATTTTAAAATGAACAAAAAAAAAGTGCTTTTCTTTCAAAAACAAGGACATTTCTAAGTGACCCCAAACTTTGAACGGTAGCGTACATTCACAAGGTCACGTGCTTTGCAGATGCTTGTATAAGATAGCTTGACTACATAAGGCTGCCGTACTCATGTGTGGGCTCTCACTCCATTCACTTTGTGAATGGTGTGACCAGCCTCCTTATTGCAATATTGACTTTGTCTCTCCTCATTATTAGTTAAAGGTAGAATTTCCACCACACCAGTCAAAAGTTTTAGAACACCTACTCATTCAAGGGATTTTCTTTATTTTTACTATTTTCTACATTGTAGAATAATAGTGAAGACATCAAAACTATGAAATAACACATATGGAATCACATAGTACCCAAAAAACGACACCAATAAGAAGAGACTTGCTTGGGCCAAGAAACATAAGCAATGGACATTTGACCGGTGGAAATCTGTCCTTTGGTCTGAGTCGAAACTTTTCGTTCCAACCGCGGTGTCTTTGTGAGACGCAGAGTTGGTGAACGGATGATATCTGCATGTGTGGTTCCCACCGAGAAGCATGGAGGTGGTGCTTTGCTGTTGACACAGTCAGTGATTTATTTAGAATTCAAGGCACACTTAACCAGGATGGCTACCACAGCATTCTGCAGCGATGAGCAATCCCATCTGGTTTGCGCTTAGTGGGACTATCATTTGTTTTTCAACAGAACAATGACCCAAAACACACCTACAGGATGTGTAAGGGCTATTTGACTAAGGAGAGTGATGGAGTGCTGTATCAGATGACCTGGCCTCCACAATCACCCGACCTCAACCCAATTGAGATGGTTTGGGATGAGATGGACGGCAGAGTGAAGGAAAAGCAGCCAACAAGTGCTCAGCATATGTGGGAACTCCTTCAAGACTATTCGAAAAGCATTCCTCATGAAGCTGGTTGAGAGAATGCCAAGAGTGTACAAAGCTGTCATCAAGGCAAAGGGTGGCAACTTTGAAGAATCTCAAATATATATTTGGATTTGTTTAAACACTTTATGTTTCTACATGATTACGTGTGTTATTTCATAGTTTTTATGTTTTCACCATTATTCTGGAAATAGTAAAAATAAAGAAAAACCCTGGAATGAGTAGGTGTGTCCAAACTTTTGACTGGTACTGTATTTATTGAATATCATGTGAACCATAAAAAAAAACAAAAAGGCCAATTTGCGTGCAATCAATTAGCTTAATTTCCCAGAGATCAAATAAAATTCCAACAGATAAAAATGTTTTAGGAATGCAACTCTTACTTGTTTCTAACTACAGAAGCAATTTCAGGAAAATCTGAGACGGTGCGTGTGCTTTTTGAGGTGGAACAATCCTAGTAGCGCTCTCTGGGTCTCACCTCTCTATGTTCCTGCGGAGGTCCGACACTTGCACGTTGCCACGGACCATGAGGGCACAGGCCAGGTACAGGCTGTGTTTGGGGTCAGCCCGGATCAGCTGGTGGTCTTTACTGAAGGCATCAGTGAACATCTGATCAAGCCTGGGGTAGACAGGGTACACAGCTAAGGAATAACAATTATACAGAAGGGATACATGCCATTTACATTTGACTCATTCAGTAGACGCTATTATCCATGGTGCCTAACTAACAAAAAAAGTGCATTCAACTAAGAAATGTGAAATACCACACTAGCTCTTTTGCAGAACTCTTAACGTTATACAGGCCTGGACATGATCATTGGCACAATGTGCTGCTAATATATTTCCCACGTTCATCCTGAAAAGAGAGACACTGGAGTGAAAATTAGTTCCTGTTCCGTCTTGTCCTGTACATTTTTTGCCCGTACTGTCCCAATCGCACAACAGTTCTATTACCCCACAACTTTCCTGTCCTGATAAAAATCACCCCCGCTCAATTTAACGCACAGAAATCAGAAATAACTTATTCCGTTAGCTGCACTCTGCTGCATGAGTTTCCATAGCAATGGCCTCGTTTTGGGCTCACGAGACAAGAGCGGGGGCTGTTAGCTAGCTATTATTTTGTTGCCTGCCCAGCTGGGTACCAAAACATTTCTGCAGTAAATATATTTTGATTTGTTTCACACTTTTTTGGTTACTACATGATTCCATATGTGTTATTTCATATTTTTGATGTCTTCACTATTATTCTACAATGTAGAAATAAAGAAAAACCCTTAAATGACTAGGTGTGTCCAAACTTTTGACTGGTAACGTTATTGTATAAATAAATGGCATATATTATGCATTATATTGATATTTATGTGAACTGTTGGAATCATAGAAATAAAAAATGAGTAGGATATTCTAATTCTGTGATTGGTGTTGTTGTCATGAAAGTGAATGATAAAGACAGTATAGGAGTTGTGAAAAGTCATTGCTTCCAGGGGACACGACCCTTTGAATAGAAATGTTATCAAGATTTTAGAATATGCTTCACCTATTCTCTCTGATTCAGAACATGACGTTGTTCAAGCAACATGCTGGCACCACCACTGGCAAGCGCCTGTATTAGAGCTAGTGTTTTCTAGCCAGATATGCCCTTGCCTCATATTACGTGCTAGCTCAATGCATTTAGCTAGCGATTAGCATTAGCAGCTAATGCAAAAAAATTGTGGAGCTTGCTAAGACTAACTTATTAGCAATTGGCAGAGATAAAGAAACTAATAGTATAATACAAAACATGTGGATTGATATGAAGAAGCAAAGTTGAAAGCAGCATCGTTCTTGTTTCTTGACTGCATGGGAATCCTGTTCCCTTGTCAACCTCTAATCCAGAGATTCAACTGATACACCTGGATTTATAACAAGTACTGTTTTATACAGCACAGATCAGAGAACATAGCATGGATAACACAGAGCTTTGCCATTCACTAACTGTCAACAAAGGGCACTTGTACAGAGGGCGGTGGAGGAGCTCCAAATATAATATTCTGAGTTACAGAAAAGTCTAAACAAAACAGGAGTAAAATTAGCAATAGGGACAGCAGAGCAGACCTTCTGGTGGGGATGTTGACATCAGCCAGGGTGTAAAGAGGGGTGAGGCTGGGCACCAGGTAGTGCAGTCGAGGGAAGGGCACTAGGTTCATGGCTATCTCATTCAGGTCCATGTTGAGTGATCCCTCAAAACGAGCTGAACTGCAACAAAAGAGAAACAAACAGTTAATTGATATCACACATCAGACATTTCAGAATCAAGCAGACAGATGCTATCGCCTAAAACAAACAAGTGGTCTTCTTTATTGACATAAATAACCCCTTTAACATTTCAATGACTGCACTAAGCAATTACGTTGTTGGTGGTGAGATGGATTTAAAAAAATTCTAATGCAGCACTTAAATAATTCAGACTTTTCTCAGATTTTTACAGTGGCAGTAAAATGCACTGGAGGAGACCAGACTCCAAACACCTGGGAGGCTTAATGAAGGGAGTCTGAAGGTCAATAAAATGCCTAGTGTCACAGACAGCAGACAGCTTGTCTCCAGTAGTCTACCTGGTGATATTGAGGAGCAGGTTGGCTACAATGTTGTTCATGGCATCAAAAGGCTTCTCGGCTCCACTGACCCCTCCCTGGCCTGAGATGATGGCACTGTCCTTCTTGATCACAGAACCTGGCTTCCCACTGTGGGACATGTGCTTGATCTTGTTCACTATGTCTACCAGTGACTGGAAGAGGAATCATAAGAACGGACAAATGGAAGGGAATTGTTATTTACAACAGTCAGTAACAGATTGTAAAACATGGTCACGCATAATACGGAAATACCTTGCACGCACGCAAACACACCTGATTCTCCACAGGGAGGACACAGTCGGCATGCTCGGTGAGCTCCCGCATGGCCAAGACACTGTTGTAGGGGGAAGTGACGACGTCGTCCTCTGCTGAGGGGTAGACTGAGGTGACGATACGACATACCTCGGGGAACTCCTCCTCCAGAAGTTTCAACACACAGGTGCCCAGGCCTGATCCAGTCCCTGACCATCACAGCATTGGACACAACACATCATGGTTATCCAAAACTTTACACTGAAAAAGCAGAAAGCACCAACGTCGTTCATGTAGTAATAATGTGTTTCAGTAGTTATGAGACTATGTATACATTTGTACACTCGAGTCCTCACCTCCACCCATGGAGTGAATGAGAAAGAAGCACTGCAGGCAGTCACAATGCTCTGCTGCCCTCCTCAGCTGGTCCACAATCTGTTCCCTGTAGGCTGAGCCATACGTCCAGTGGCCCACTGCCCTGGAGAGGAATAAACAGGTGGCACAGTTGTTTTACAAATTCATGTTATCAAACATAAAATGTACCTGCAATCGTACTGATGGAGATTACTACCGAGTCCCAGTCTGGTGCTATCATGCCAAGTCCTTGTCACTCATCATTATGCCATAAGAAATGGAGTTGGCAAGAGCACAAACAGATCTGGGACCAGCCTGGGAAATGACCATGTATAGCCTATACAGGAAAAAAAATTAAGCGTTTCATAAAGCAACATTTTGAAGGCATGCGAGATGGCACGCCGCGAGGCAGGCAGGCACAGTCGCTAACCAGTTGTTGCCTGAGCCGGACACGTCAGTGATGAGCTGAGTGCTATCAAATAATTCTCTCAGCGGGCCCTGAAGAATCTCATTCACCACACCCTCCTCCATGTCCACCAGCACCGCCTGTAGCGAAGACATTAGTCTTGTCAGAGGGTGTGAAGCCGACACACAAACAAACATCAAAGTGAAGCAATAACTCATCAATGGAATTTACCCTGGCCTTCAGGGATTGGATCCTCCCACCAGTGATGTCACAAGATCCCCCGACGCTTCTCCTGGAAATACACACATAGCAGGGAACCACAGGGGTCATTTGAGAAGGCACTCCATTTGTTTGTCTGAATGAACATGCACGTTTCACAGCCATTTGGTAGCTAGGGTTAAATGGATCACAACAAGAGATTGGCAGGATGGAATTACCTTGAGTCAACATTCCGAAAGAAGCTGCTCAGAGCCTCATCGTAGATTCCTTTCTAAAATAAATAAATAGGAAGGCCATGTTAGAGATAATGCAGCTTAGGTAATGAATAGCCTATGCCATTGTCCAATGGAAACATGCCCGTAGACTAACTTCCTGTCCCATTTCACACAACAAGTGATAAGACAACATGAGGCAGGTATATTTAGGCAACCAGCCTGGACTTTTTCTACATAAAATCTAATATTTAATTATTTTCTTTAAAAAGTATTACTTACTTTATTGACATGGGAATGTTCCCGCAAAGCAAGATCCCAAAACCTGCAGCCCACCTGGTTACCACACTGCCCAACTGCAGAACACAGACCATGAAAGCTAAGGGGATAGTCTGTCATAGAAAATTGTGAAACCAGCTGACCCATGTAAACATTAGCTAGTTCTTCCAGTTTCAAGTAATGATATTCCCATTGATAATCCTCACTCATCAGCCATCTGGGTAACAACTTTCGCCAACATGGCGCTGCTTTGTTTACGAGACCACGGTAAACAATGAGCTCTTTGTCACTGCTCAAAAATCGTAGAAGACAGATAGACAGTATCAAAAAACTCACCTTGTACAACAACTGATTGTGTCATCACTGGAAATAATAGCAGTCTTCTACGACTTATTGCAACATTATCGTTTACAGAACTTCATATCAACTTTCAGGGCAAATGTACACGAATGTAACAAGACAGTTTTATATCCGCCGCACACGTTTGTCGCATGTTGATGCCGTATATTTGTCATGGAAACATAGACCGTGGACCAATGCAACTTGTTTCTTTCATCATATTCCCCCCTTCAGTTTGACATCGGCTTGCATCTGTATGGACGAGATGCAATCGCGATGAATGTTGACGCAATCGAATAAGAACGCGATGAATCAGCAAGGAGAAATGTTCCATCAACTTCCATCTTCCACTGTCATCATACGCTAGATGGCAGTACACTGTGGTTGAAATTCATACCTCTCCCTCCAAGAATAATAAACAGGTAAGACCTTATTTATTGCATTCAATATACTTTCCATACAGCAATAGTGGGGTTTTAGGGCCACCTTCTGGATTCAAGGTTTAAAATAAAAACATACTTGATGGTCAAAACCAACTTACTCCGCACAACTAAAATATTACATCGACAAAACTAAAACAAACTCATACTTCTTCCGTCCTCAAAGTTCCATATTTCCCCACTCAGTCTCTTGGGCCTGAAAGGGTAGCACGGCTCGTGACAGTCTTTCATGTAACTCATTCGTAGAGAAGTCCTCCAATCCCAGAAACTGCTCCACAATGATGTCCGTTTTTCTGGACTTTTTCTCCACTTCGGCAGTGCCGTTGATCACTATAGCCACAAAGAGTACAAAGCCCACCTTCTTAACATATATAATATCTGGGTCCTGCTGATTAGAGGCAACCCCTTCCGCCTGCAGTGAAGGCCTACCCACCACCATGGGTCCTTCAGGACCATTCACTCCTCAGCTCTCTTTACAGCCGCTGCATATGATACAGTATGTTCTGGTCAGTGGTGGAAAAAGTACCCAGTTGAGTCTTACTTGAGTAAAAGTAAAGATACGTTAATAGAAAATGACTCAAGTGAAAGTCAGCCAGTAAAATACGGCTAAAATACTACTTGAGTAAAAGTATTTGCTTTAAAATATAGAGTTGAAGTCGGAAGTTTACATACACTTAGGTTGGAGTCATTAAAACTCGTTTTTCAACCACTCCACAAATTTCTTGTTAAGAAACTATAGTTTTGGCAAGTCGGTTAGGACATCTACTTCGTGCATGACACAAGTAATTTTTCCAACAATTGTTTACAGACAGATTATTTGTAACGGTCCTGACCTGTTTTATGTTGTTTTTTTATGTGTTTATGGTCAGGGCATGTGTTTTGGGTGGGCAGTCTATGTTATCTGTTTCTATGTTGGTTTTGGGTTGCCTGGTATGGCTCTTGATTAGAGGCAGGTGGTTTGCGTTTTCCTCTAATTAAGAGTCATATTTAGGTAGGGCGTTCTCACTGTTTGTTTGTGGGTGATTGTCTCCTGTGTCGTGTCGATACCATACGGGACTGTTTGGCTGTTCGTTTTCGTTTCGATGTCGTCTGTTTCCTGTCCGTGAGTTTACGTGTAGTTATGTAAGTTTATGTTCAGGTTTCGTCAACGTCGTTTTCTTGTTTTGTAAATTTGAAAGTGTTTTGTGTTTCGTGTTGCCATCGTCGTATTCATAATAAAGATGGCTTATTTCCCTGAAGCTGCATTTTGGTCTGATGATCCTTCTCTCCTCTCCTCGTCTGAGGATGAGGAGAGCGACAGCCGTTACATTATTTCACTTATAATTAATTGTATCACAATTCCAGTGGGTCAGAAGTTTACATACAATAAGTTGACTGTGCCTTTAAGCAGCTTGGAAAATTCCAGAAAATTATGTCATGGCTTTAGAAGCTTCTGATAGGCTAATTGACATTATTTTATTCAATTGGAGGTGTACCCGTGGACGTATTTCAAGGCCTACCTTCAAACTCGAAGCCTCTTTGCTTGACATCATGGGAAAATAAAAGGAAATTAGCCAAGACCTCAGAAAAAAATTGTAGACCTCAACAAGTCTGGATCATCCTTGGGAGAAATTTCCAAACACCTGACGGTAACACGGCCATCTGTACAAACAATAGTACGCAAGTATAAACACCATGGGACCACGCAGCCGCCATAGGAAGGTGACGTGTTCTGTCTCCTAGAGATGAACGTACTTTGGTGCGAAAAGTGCAAATCAATCCCAGAACAACAGCAAAGGACCTTGTGAAGATGCTGGAGGAAACCGCTACAAAAGTATTTATATCCGCAGTAAAACGAGTCCTGTATTGACATAACCTGAAGGCCACTAAGCAAGGAAGAAGCCACTGCTCCAAAATAGCCATAAAAAAGCCAGACTACGGTTTGCAACTGCACATGAGGACAAAGATCGTACTTTTTGGAGAAATGTCCTCTAGTCTGATGTAACAAAAATAGAACTGTCTGGCCATAATGACCATCGTTATGTTTGGAGGAAAAAGGGGGACGCTTGCAAGCCGAAGAACACCATCCCAACCGTGAAGCACGGGGGGTGGCAGCATCATGTTGTGGGGTTGCTTTGCTGCAGGAGGGACTGCACAATTCACAAAATAGATGGCATCATGAGGGAGGAAAATTATGTGGATATATTGAAGCAACATCTCAAAACTTCAGCCAGGAAGTTAAAGCTGGGTTGCAAATGGGTCTTCCAAATGGACAATGATTAAAGCATACTTCCAAAGTTGTGACAAAATGGCTTAAGGACAACAAAGTCAAGGTATTGGAGTGGCCATCACAAAGCCCTAACCTTAATCCCATAGAACATTTATGGGCAGAACTGAAAAAACGTGTGCAAGCAAGGAGGCCTACAAACCTGACTCAGTTACACCAGTTCTGTCAGGAGGAATGGGCCAAAATTCACCCAACTTATTGTGGGAAGCTTGTGGAAGGATACCCGAAACATTTGACCCAAGTTAAAAAATTTAAAGGCAATGCTAGCAAATACTAATTGAGTGTATGTAAACTTCTGACCCACTAGAAATGTGATGAAAGAAATTCAAGTGTATATAAATCATTCTCTCTACTATTATTCTGACATTTCACATTCTTAAAATAAAGTGGTGATCCTAACTGACCAAAACATGATTTTTTTTTACTAGGATTAAATGTCAGGAATTGTGAAAAACTGAGTTTAAATGTATTTGGCTAAGGTGTATGTAAACTTTCGACTTCAACTGTACTTAAGTATCAAAAGTAAATGTAATTGCTACAATATACTTAAGTATCAAAAGTATAAACCATTTAAAATTCCTTATATTAACCAAACCAGACGGCACTATTTTCTTGTTTTTAAAATGTATGGATAGCCAGGGGCACACTCCAACACTCAGACATAATTTACAAATTAATTATTTGTGTTTGTGAGTCCGCAAGATCAGAGCCAATAGGGATAACCAGGGATGTTCTCTTGATAAGCGTGTGAATTTGACCATTTTCCTGTCCTGCTATTCATGCAAAATGACTTTAGCTAGCTAAATTGAAACTGCTGGGGGAAAGGTACCTAGCTCTCACCTTAATCACTGCAGTGTAGCTAATGTTAGCTAGGTTTCTAGAAAATAAAAATATAGCTATATTTTAAAGACTTGTTGCTGACTTTTGAACCCTTTTTTTCAAAGTACTTAATTCCACTGCATGTTTATTTATTAATTGGTGACTGAAAAAGTTGGAAATAAAAATGTCCCTCCAAATTTCACTGCAAATAGACTAGTAGGTTGTATTGGTTGGGTATCATTTGGCTGATGTGGACATTTACATGACAGGCTGACCACACCGCTGGCGTCGCGTGCGCGAGCGTTGCAAAACAAATTTAGAAATCTATGTTATTCAATTATTGCAACCACACTGCTCGTCTGCGTTGCGTCTGCGTTGCCATGGGCTAAAATAGAGATCAGTTCTATTTCTGATGCAGATCACGCTGCAAGTCCTGCCTCTCCTATCTCCTCATTGGTTTATAGAAGCAGGTACCCACGTGCCATCTCCTCATTGGTTATACCCACGTGGGTGACTGAAAGGCGAACGAGGTCAGTGGCAGTAATGCACCTAATTTATGAAATTTGCCAATCACAATATAAAGTCAAGAGAAGAAAAGGCCTGGAAGGAAGAGAGATGACTAGAAACAATTCGGTTGATCGGTTATCTGTTGATTAATTGGTAGAGTAGAGGACCTTGTGCATTTCAGGTAAAATAACAACTCAATGTTTATATCCCAGTACAAATTAGCTAGCAACAGCAAGCTAGCTAAATAGGACAAATTAGCTAGCAAGTGCAAGCTAACTAGCTAAATTGCCATAAATGTTTAATGCTTTTCGACCTGTCCCCAAATTAATATAATTGGTTCAGAGTTTGTTTTGATATTTTAACCTGCGTGTCGTGATCGCGTTTGGTGTGGGGGGACAAAATACATTTATGCAGATGGCGCACGCGCGCAGCCGGGTTTAGGTTCCGTGTGACTGTTTAGTTAGCGAAGTTACTGACTTATAGGCATATTGTTATTCATGTTTTTGTTATTGCATTTTAGGTAGAGAGGGAGTAAGATCACTAGAAAGCAGCATGCTGCCACAACCACTGAATACTGGGGCCTGCCTTGGAGTATTGTTGTATTCATCTCCACCACGTGCCTAGAAATCATATGATGAACCTGCATAGACTAACAAAGGAAAATTGTGTCTAGGTTTTTGTTCCAGTACTTCACTAACACCTCATTCAACTAATTGTGGTCTAAATTGAACAAAAACAGAAATCACCCAAGTCTGTATTATTGAATTAGCTTCCAAAGTTACAAGCTTCAATTCTGCATGATAGAGAATAACATGTGTGGAACTATTTCTATTATGATTGTACTTGCAAATCTCATCCTACAAATTGACAAAAAAAAAATGGAAATGGACTTGCAATAATTTTGAAAATAAATGATGCTTTCAAATCTTATTGAATGTATTCAAATGTAGAGTTAAAAGTTTTCCGACTGTTGTTAAACCTTTCGCATGTCCTGATACAAGCTTGCGAAATTAAATTACACATTTTGCGACCACAAAATTAAAAATACAAAATCACATAGTTCTGTCATGATTATAATCCCATACAGCATGAACTCTTTCTTATCCTCAGAAGTACACTAAATAAAAACATGCCTCTTCTCATAATCCTCCCAGCATTTACTTTACCCATCGCTCTTTCCACCAGGTTGGATATCTCAAATGGATTCCTCAGGTTTGACAACTCGATATGTCCCTTCTCAATTCTCCCCATTTCCCATTCTTTTGGACCATAGTCCAATCTTCCTTGCTTTCACCGCCATTAGTTCCAAGATCTACACCTAATCCTGCCATCTTTTTCTCCTTTCCGGCCTCTCTCTTTCTGTGTGTGTGAGGGCAATAAACCAATAACAGCAAGGAGTTTAGAATATACATTTTATTCATCAGAAAATAAGTAGAAAAACTGCACTGTGACAAAGCAATGAAGAAGGATTTTGTTACGTACAGATGTGGCAGCATTGAGATGACAACATAGGGTGGTGGAAGCATTGTCTGGAACTGGACTTGGCTGCACTCCTACAGTACATCACAGCTCTCTGACAAAAATATGAACTATGCTTTAGGGTCCTATCAACCAAACCCAAACCAATCCCTTTGGAGTGGGAGTGTGAATTTGTGAGTTCTGTCAATGTAGATTAAAGGCCCAATGCAGCCTTTATATAGCTTTTTTTGTTGCAAAAACAATAATTTTGCTAGTACTGTCTGGGAGTGGTCTGAGTGGGGAGTGGAAAACTAGAAACTAGCTGTTATTGGCAGAGAGGTTTGGAATTCTCTTTGTTATTGGTCTATTAATCACTGTACTGCATGGTGATGTCACCATGAAAAAAACAAAAATCCCGCCCATGCAAACCAGCTACTATCAGGAAATAACACTGATAAAAAATGCTCTCACACTTGTACAGTGTTAGTTTCATCAGCTGTTGTACAATATTATATAAACAATGCATTTTGACTGTATTGGGCCTTTAAAAAAAATTAAGATACCTTCTCATAGGGTGATACATTTACAAGCCTTAAGTTGGCTATAATATGAGCAGTGGTCCTTAGTCATATCATGTTGCAGTCCAACTCTTTTGGGGGATATTTTCTCATGTGAAACTAATTCATATTGGCTGGTTATGTTGCCGGGTCATTCTCTTTTCCAAATGAAAACAAACATTGTTCTAGTTAACATCAAACAAGAATAGACACTTTAAAACACAATGAAAATGGCTTTTCGTGCTTTATTGACAGTGTGGAAACTTGTTAGGAAGCAGAATTTGGTCAGTCGTGTTGCTGGAGAGCTGGGCTGTATTGGTTATGACAGGGCCTTTAGGCAGCTGGACAGGAGCCCACACTGACGGCCCCGCTGACCAGGGCAGCTTTGCTGAAGGCCACTTGGCTCTCGTTCACCATCAGGTTCCTCATACAGCCTGTGTAGGCCCTCCTAGTGGCAATGCCCTCTGGGAGAAGAGATTCTAGGAAGATATATAATAAACAACATTATAAACACATTTCCTTTTATTTTGCTAAATCTAGGTTGATAGTGCTGCCTCACCCTGTAACCGAAGTACTCACAGTTTGGATGTGTTTTGTTAGTTGGAATGTCAGATATTGTGTCTAGCAAAAACTATTTTGTGTGAACGTTCAGTCGTCTTGAAATGCATGGCTTTGCCACTGACCTGGAGCTCCACCAATGAACACAGGGGCCCTGGCACTCTGGGTACTATGGTGGAGAGGTCCCACCACATGGTTGACATCTGAGTCCACATCCAGCTGGATTACATTGGCATCTCGGATCACTGAACCAGAGGCAGAAAGGACAACAGAACACATTGTTGTCAGCCACTGCACATAACATGGGCCAATCATTGCAAATTAACCGTGGTCCCATACTGTTTAAATCAGGGGCAGTCAATGCAATAATGAGATCTCTTACCTGTGATCCTGTGCCAGCTCCCATCACACAGACCCAGTCTAGGAGTGACCTGAGTGAAGAACTCACGGACCCCATTGTTCACCAGCACCACCACCTGTGAGCATAGAACAATACTCGCATTGAAGATCTACTAATAGCAAATTACGACGGATTGCTTTGTATTAATCGCTTACCGCTCCTTGATGAATATACATGGTTAAGTACTCCTCTGCTGCTGTGTAGACATGCAGTAGTACCCCTGACGCCACACGAGGGCGCACCTCTACCACCAGCTCAAACTTCCGCCCCAGGTTGAACGTGTCATCTGAGGGAGACGAACAGAAAGAGTAATTCAGGTAAAGTCTGCTCTACCAGCCCCTCCGTCCGTTCGGAACCTCATCTTTAACGCCTGTAACCTGGAATGTTTCACTGCACTTCGGCCCAATGGGGCGTGTGCACTTGTGAAACTTAGCCAGCCACAGTAGGGTGTGAAATTGCTCTGCGCTCGTTCAAACAGCTGCAGCTTGGCTTCCAAGACCTTGGAGATTGCAGCTCTCCTCCGCGCCCTCAACTTTTCCACCACGCCAAATGTTCACCACAGCTGCACTGGGGATATCAAATTCCAATATCCTGACGAGAGCCTCTCTGCTTCCCCGTCTCTGTGGTGATTGGTGAGCGGCCCAGGGGTTTTGTCTGCTTTCCAGAGAAAATCTAACATGGCGTGTGATATAACTGACACATTGTTTCCAAACAGCTCCAGGCCCTGCCAAAGTGAACCGTGTACAATGATAGGATGGAGTATGTCCTGAAGATTGCAGGAAAATCAATGTTTGACAAGCTTTTCCTTTGGTATCATACTTCAAATTAATCTGGTAGGGTTCAGCCACAGTATAAAGCCAGAAGGGCCTGGAGGATAATCATCTGCCATTACTTTCTTAATTCCTAGCTAAATGGAGAGGCTTGGCAAAGTGTGTTTGTGTCTTACCCAAGACGACATATCCTCCCTCTTCAGAGAAGTATGTCCCCGGCTCAGAGAGTCCCTCGAAGCACGGCGTCACCCCGAAGGCCTGGGACACGGAGGACAGCCATTGGCCATTCAGCTGGAAGTTCTTCACACAGCCAGTGAAGCTGTATGCAGAGTTTCTCTATTGGAGACAAATACAGCACAGGAAAGTGTAAATGAGTGGTAGTACAGATATTTGTAGGTAATATGTTCCACTAACAGACCCCAGAGAGGGGTCACGTTGATGGTTTATTGTTTTCTGTGGGAAACGTATTGTCTGAGCACAGCAGTCTGAAGTAAAAATACTTGGATGGCTCCCAGTGTGAACATATAATGCCAAAAAAGACTAGAGGACCATAAACCATTCCAGACATCTCTTATAATGTTCTTTATCGAAAGGTCAGGATCTTGACTTTTTTGTTCTTATACATTCTTGGCCAAGGTTTTCATATGTTTCCAGGTTTCCACTGTAAAAACATTCTGCTCCATTTTCCTTCAGTAGGCTATAAGGTCCTGCTCTGTGTCCCAAATTACACCTCATTCCCTATATAGTGCACAACTTTTTGACCCTGGTGAAAAGTAGTACACTACATAGGGAATAGGGTACCATTTGGGATGCAGACCCGGGCACTAAGGGGTGTATCTTACCAGTATGTTCTGCTGGGCCCTCCCTGGTGGCACCCCTCCCACATAGAGGGTACTGCTGACGTGCCAGGAGACGTTGGAGCCCTGAGCTCTATCCTCCAGCAGTGTCAGCCCATCAATGATTAATCGGCCCAGATTCCCATCACGAATAAAAATAACCTGCAGGAGGAGAGACAAGACAGGGCTGTTACACTGTAGGGTAGAACTATGTCACTGCTGAAAACGAGTGGCTTATCCCATAGAACAATCTATTTATGTGTGACAGATGTCAGAGGTAACAGTTTTGTGTTTTAGTATATGGTTAATGGGGAATAAGTACACTACCGGTGTACTACCTACTCATTCAAGGGTTTTTCTTTATTTTTACTATTTTATACATTGTAGAATAATAGTGAAGACATCAACACTATTAAATAACACATGGAATCTTGTAGTAACCAAAAAAGTGTTAAACAAATGAAAAAATATTTTATATTTGAGAATCTTCAAATAGCCACCCTTTGTCTTGATGACAGCTTTGCACACTCTTGGCATTCTCTCAACCAGCTTCACTTGGAATGTTTTTCCAACAGTCTTGAAGGAGTTCCCACATATGCTGAGCACTTGTTGGGTGCTTTTCCTTCACTCTGCGGTCCGACTCATCCCAAACCATCTCAATTTGGTTGAGGTCGGGGGACTGTGGGGGCCAGGTCATCTGATGCAGCACTCCATCACCCTCCTTCTTGGTAAAATATCCCTTACATAGCCTGGAGGTGTGTTGGGTCATTGTCCTGTTGAAAAATAAATGATAGTCCCACTAAGCCCAAACCAGATGGGGTGGCGTATCGCTGCAGAATGCTGTGGTAGCCATGCTGGTTAAGTGTGCCTTGAATTCTAAATATATCACAGACAGTGTCACCAGCAAAGCACCCCCACACCATGACACCTCCTCCTCCATGCTTTACGGTGGGAAATACACATGCGGAGATCCTCCGTTCACCCACACCGCGTCTCACAAAGACACGGCGGTTGGAACCAGTTTGGACTCCAAACCAAAAGACTGGTGGAAATTTGTCCAATGTCCATTGCCCATGTTTCTTGGCACAAGAAAGTCTCTTCTTATTATTGGTGTCCTTTAGTTGTGGTTTCTTTGCAGCAATTCGACCATGAAGGCCTGATTCACACAGTCACCTCTGAACAGTTGATGTTGAGATGTGTCTGTTACTTGAACTCTGTGAATCATTTATTTGGGCTGCAATTTCTGAGGCTGGTAACTCTAATGAACCTATCCTCTGCAGTCTTCCAGTCCTGTGGCGGTCTTCATGAGAGCTAGTTTCATCATAGCGCTTGATGGTTTTTGAGGCTGCACAAAGTTCTTGAAATGTTCCATATTGATTGACCTTCATGTCTTAAAGTAATGATGGACTGTCGTCTCTCTTTTGCTTATTTGAGCTGTTCTTGCTATAATATGGACTTGGTATTTTACCAAATAGGGCTATATTCTGTATACCCCCCTACCTTTTCACAACACAACTGATTGGCTCAAACGCATTTAGAAGGAAAGAAATTCCACAAGTGAACTTTTAAGAAGGCACACCTGTTAATTGAAATGGATTCCAGGTGACTACCTCATGAAGCAGGTTGAGAGAATGCCAAGAGTGTGCAAAGCTGTCATCAAGGCAAAGTGTGGCTATTTGAAGAATCTTAAATATAAAATATATTTTGATTTGTTTAACAATTTTTTGGTTACTACATGATTCCATATGTGTTATTTCATAGTTTTGATGTCTTCACTATTATTCTACAATGTAGAAAATAGTTTAAAAAAAGAAAACCCCTTGAATGAGTAGGTGTTCTAAAACTTTTGACCGGTAGTGTATATTTACTTACATTGTGCCATGATCCGTCGTTGTACTTCTCTGGGCTCTTGACCTTGACCTGTTGTTGACCCATGTTGAAGGTGTATACCAGCTTCCCATGGGAAAGAAACAGAGCCATGTAGTTGTCCTCTGCCTCGTCTGATGCATAAAAGATGAGGCCGAACGAGGACTGGGTCTTCAGAGACAGGGAGAAGTGAGACCTGGGGGGTAAAAGGTGCATTATAAACCGGGTGGTTCGAGCCCTGAATGCTGATTGGCAGAAATCTGTGTTATATTTAAGTAATAAGGCCTAAGAAGGGTTTGAGGGCCTTATTGCTTTTATAAAATGGTTACCGTAATACGGTTTTGAAAAATATTAATTACTTTTTCTCAGTAAAACATGATTTTAACGGGTAAATTCGTTTTTCCATTCTGAAGTTGCTACCCAAGCGTGCTGGTCGTTAGTTATTTTCTAATGTTTTGACCCAGTCGTTAATTCGAATCATTCTTACGTTGCTATGCTAAACAAGCCATCGGCTTGTAGCTAGCAGATAATCAATGATGAGAGACAATAACTTCAATAAATATTGATTTAATAAATATCCAATAGGCCTACACAGGCCGCCCTGCTCTGGTAAATTAATAATGGGATTCTGAGTGTTTACGGTTTCCATGGTGAATTATTCGTTTTGCGTTCATTTATGGGCTAGCTAGCTAGCCTACAGGCAAGGGAGAGACCGCATTTGTAAAATGAAACCTTGTTGCACAGAGGCATACAGGTGTCACGATCGTCGTACGAACTGGAAATATACTCAGACCTACGTGCAGCGTGATTTGGGTTCCACATGTTTAAAAAAGGAAACTCACAAAACAATAAACAGCAAACGAAACGTGAAGTCATGGAGTGCTCACAGGCAACTACACACAAACAAGATCCCACAAAAACCAGTGGGGAAATGGCTGCCTAAATATGATCAGAGACAACGATAAACAGCTGCCTCTGATTGGGAACCATACCAGGCCAACAATAAATGCACTAGATCACCCACCCTAGTCACACCCCGACCTAACCAACCTAACCAAAATAGAGAATAAAAAGGTTCTCTATGGTCAGGGCGTGACAACAGGTAAGTTTATACAACCTCCAACTGTTGCAAACCAAATAGCAGCATGGGAAAATAAAGCTGGAGATGCTTTTTTCCCAGAGGGAATTATGACATTAACACGTCATGGTTGTCCCACAACTCCCGCATATCAACCTATCAGCATCCAGGATCCAAACAACCTGTTTTATAACAGACCTATACCCACGAGTGTGACACACAAAAAAAAACATTTTACTGTTATTACGTTGGTAGCAAAAAGGCACCTTGGGAGTTTATGGTATATGGCCACTATACCACGGCTAAGGGCTGTTCTTAAGCACGATGCAACGCGGAGTGCCTGGACACAGAAGTCAGCCGTGGTATATTGGTGTAACGGGAGTCTAGTTCTTCCTCCTCCTCGGACGAGGAGAGGAGAGAAGGATCGGAAGACCAAAACGCAGCGTATGTTAAGTCCATATAGATTTATTAAGACGAAGACGAAAACACGAAAAAACACTTGAATAAACTACAAAACAAATAACGACGTAGACTGACCTAAAACATGAGAACTTACATATAACATGAAGAACGCACGAACAGGTACAGACTACAACGAACAAACCGAAACAGTCCCGTGTGGTGCGCAGACACAGACACGGAAGACAATCACCCACAAACAAACAGTGTGAAACGCCTACCTTTATATGGTTCTCAATCAGAGGAAAACGTCAAACACCTGTCCCTGATTGAGAACCATATAAGGCTAATTACACCTGACCTAAACATAGAAACACAAAACATAGAATGCCCACCCCAACTCACGCCCTGACCAACTAAACACATACAAAAATAACAGAAAACAGGTCAGGAACGTGACAATTGGCCATATACCATAAACTCCCAAGGTGCCTTATTGCTACCAACGTAATAACAGTAAAACGTTTTTTTGTGTCACACTCGTGGGTATAGGTTCATTACTACCTCGTGCCTTATTGCTTAATTATACTATACTCAAACCATTACTCAGAGACCCAGAGTAAAGTGCATGTGACTTGTACTTAGACCAAGAAAACAGAGTGGAGTTCATGTGTAGAGTGGGTTCATGATTGACCTCTGGTTGACCTCTGGTTGACTTCTGCTTGACCTATCACCTATGTTGTACCCCCAGGTTGTGTCCCAAATGTCACCCCATTCCCTTCACAGTGTACTACCTGTATCCAGAGCCCTATAGATGCGGTGAAGAGGTCATTGGATTGCAGACCATGGGGGGATAGAGGAAGGATGCAGGATTGATCTAACAAAGTGGATATTTGTCAAATCCGTCATGGTTGATTTATTGGAACAGGCCCACAATGTGGTTAATAAAGTCTGATATGCCTCATAGCCTGGTTCCTCTCTAGGTTTCTTCCTAGGTTTTGGCCTTTCTAGGGAGTTTTTCCTAGCCACCGTGCTTCTACACCTGCATTGCTTGCTGTTTGGGGTTTTAGGCTGGGTTTCTGTACAGCACTTTGAGATATCAGCTGATGTAAGAAGGGCTATATAAATACATTTGATTTGATTTGATATGGATATATTTGGTTGTTTTTGCATAACATTTAGAAGTGGTCCCTTTTCAGGTTGAGAAGTGTCTGCTAAATGCTAACTCCCGTTCATATAAGCTGGTCGCATAGAGTAGCTAGCATACATCGGTGGTGGTAGTCAGTCATTTTTAACTGTAATGCAGTTGATTGGTGACGATGACATGAACATGTGTTGGGGTTGACATCCATAAAAGCATTATACTCTGATTTTTACCTCAACATAGTGTGAAATACACATATAAACACTAGCCTACATGTAGGATCATTTTGCTGGGGGGCAATGAGGAGATTAGGGATCTTTCACAGACAGCATCTTTAACCCAGGTGTTTCCATAGCATTTCCATTGTTTTGGTTGAGTTCAATTGACCTCTTTACCACATCTATGGGCCCTGGTCAAAAGTAGTACACTATATAGGGAATAGGGTGCTATTTGGGATGCAACCCAGGTGTTCTTCCCTTTCCTGGCCTTACCTCTCAGCGAGGGACTCTGGGATGTCAGTGTACTCCTGCCTGCTGTTGGCGATACCCCCGTAGTGGTGGGCGTGGCGGGTGGCATGGGGCCTCGCGGACAGGTAGCATGGTGTCTCTTCTGTCTCTCCTGGCTCCTGGTCATCACTGTTCAGTCCCAACAGGCCTTGTGGCTGGTTGGACTTGTCTCTGCCCACCTTAGTGAGAGAAGGGAAGTTACTTGACTGTTAGTAGTGGGTCAATGCATGCCTATTGTTCAGTATACAGTATCATCGTTAAAGATCGAAATTAGGGGAAGCAGTGCTACTGTTTGCCCCAGCAACTTTGTTATTGTAGGGAATGGCGCCTCCGGCAGCATGGGGGAAAAAATTGCGGTACATATTCTGCTGTTCAATGCGCGTGCAATGGTGTCCGAGGTGTTTGTTGTTTGGAGTAACTTCTTTGTTATTGTAGAATCCCAAACGGATGTGGCAGTATCACCAATTAAGGATTCCATCTTTAAGTGTTTATAGACTATTTTAAGACTTGAAAAGACAGGCATTTTTTATGAATGAATACTGATGACTTTTGTATCCGGCAGGGATAAGCTTTTAGAAGCCAAACTCGTGTTCAATGACATGTATTTAAATTATCTTTATTTCTTTACCTTCCTAGTATGGCCCTGCTTGGTTTTGGCAGAGTTTTTGCTGTGCTTTGAGAGCAGGGCAGCGGGCGGTCGCTCCACAGGGCAGTCCTGCAGGGAGGTCTGGACATTCTCAGTGTACTTCTGAAAGTCCTCAGGCTCAATGTCCCTGTCTTGTCTGGAGAGAGAGAGAGAGAGAGAGAGAGACTAGCAACTCAGTGCCAAAGACATAAGAGCCATAGAGATACTCAAACACACACACACACAACTCTGTCTCCATGGAAACAAACTCCATGTCCTCCCACTCGGCTCTCAACAGCAGCTCTGCTTGGCTTTCTTCCTCTCATGGATGCAGCTAGGCAGCAAGGTTTTCACCAACCGACCTGAGCCAGAGGTCCAATGAGCTTGCTATCATAACAATGTTCTCTGGAGATAGGAGGTGTGTAAAACCTTGGACTTGTTCATTTGCTAATATTAGATGCAAACCATTACAGTCCATGACGTCAAACGCATTAGGCTTTTAATGTGGTCTGAGTGCTGTGGCAGTGAGAGAGGGGCCAGGTCACCTGCTGATGTAGGCGTAGCTGATGCAGCCAGTGAAGTTCTTGATGCTGCTACTGGGAGAGCCTCCTAAGTAGAAGCTCCTCACTGTGGAGGCTGAGGCGGGGGAGGACGGGCGTTTCTTCTCATGCTTGTCTTTGTCATCCACCACCAGCTCATATCTGATGGAGATAGATAGTTATCAGTCAATTGTTACAGTGAACAATTATAATACATTTTGCTTTTAAATCACACTTTTAAATATGAAGAAATATGTATGTGGCTTGACAGCGAGGCAATCCGTAAAAAATACTTGCCAGATAAAGGGAGATGTTTTTTACGGTACATTGGATTCTTACTTGTCATTATTCGCTGAAGCTACCAGGAAATGGGTCATTCCATCGTTGTACTGCCTCTTGTTTGATTTGACTCTGGTGCCCCTGGAGTTCAATACCACTGCTCCGTTCTCCAGAGCGATGGTAAACTCATCAGACTGAAGGAGGAATAGAGTTTGGAGTTGAACAACAGTTGTGTTTCTTTTGCAGTTCCTTTGGAACTCATAAACTCAGCAAAAAAGAAACATCCCTTTTTCAGGACCCTGTCTTTCAAAGATAATTCGTAAAAATCCGAATAACTTCACAGATCTTCATTGTAAAGGGTTTAAATCCTGTTTCCCATGCTTGTTCAATGAACAATAAACAATTAATGAACATGCACCTGTGAAACGGTCATTAAGACACTAACAGTTTACAGACGTTAGGCAATTAAGATCATAGTTATGAAAACTTAGGACACTAAAGAGGCCTTTCTACTGACTCTGAAAAACAACAAAAGAAAGATGCCCAGGGTCCCTGCTCATCTGCGTGCATGTGCCTTAGGCATGCTGCAAGGAGGCATGAGGACTGCAGATGTGGCCAGGGCAATAAATTGCAATGTCTGTACTGTGAGATGCCTAAGACAGCGCTACAAGGAGACGGGATGGACAGCTGATCGTCCTCGCAGTGGCAGACCACATGTTACAACACCTGCACAGGATCGGTACATCCGAACATCACACCTGCGGGACAGGTACAGGATGGCAACAACACCTGCATGAGTTACACCAGGAACGCACAATCCCTCCATCAGTGCTCAGACTGTCCGCATTAGGCTGAGAGAGGCTGGACTGAGGGCTTGTAGGCCTGTTGTAAGGCAGGTCCTCACCAAACATCACCAGCAACAACGTCGCCTATGGGCACAAACCCACCGTCGCTGGACCAGACAGGACTGGCAAAATGTGCTCTTCACTGACGAGTCTCGGTTTTGTCTCACCATGGGTGATGGTCGGATTTGCGTTTATCGTCGAAGTTCAGTTTATGTCTCAGTTGTTGAATATTGTTATGTTCATACACATATTTACACATGTTAAGTTTGCTGAAAATAAACGCAGTTGACAGTAAGAGGACGTTTCTTTTTTTGTTGAGTTTAAGAAACAAATAAATACAATTCAGGCGAGAATCAATATACCCCTTCGATGTGGTAGAACAGGAGACCAGTAGGCTGCAGTGTCCTAAAGTTAAGGCCACCCTCGAAGGCGTCGAAGGGAGATATCTTTGCTGCAGACCCCAGGTAGCTCTCTCCAGTGAAGTAGGCTTTACGTGACATCTGTTAGAATCCAAGACACAACAGGGACATTTTCAACTATTGTAGTTCAGTTGATTCTGTATACATCACCAATGCTTTGTCTAGTAGCGTTTGCTATGGACTACAGTACATACAAAGGACTCCTCAGGACAACCGCTGCTGATGCCAATAGTGCCTGGTTCCTCCAGGAGGTTAAAGTCTTTCTTCTGGAACTGGAAGCCCTTCACACAGCCCTTCAGCCCCATCAGGGAGGATAGCTCAGGCCTGGGGGAGAGGGAATATGCTCATAGTCACATAGGGCCTGCTGTCCAACTGTACTCAGTGTAATACTAATGTAATAGTCTGTTGATATTGTGTTACAATTGTCAACTATGCTTACAAAGTTAGACCTCTTAAGGTCCTTGGATTGGTGTGAGGAAGTGCACGTGTGTGATTAGATAACTGACTCACCTGGAGAGGAGAATGCGCGAGGGGGCCCCTCCTATGTAGATATCGGAGAAGGGCAACGTTTTTTTCTCATTCTCCATGGACTTCACGTGACTCTTGTCCACCAATAGAATGATCTTCTTGGAGTAATGATAGATGACTGACACCTATAAAAAGAACAGCACAGCTTAGATTGGATTAGGCCTACTGTTGACAGGAAATTGATTTCATTCACATCTCAATAGGCACACCCCTGCCGACAGAAAGACAATGGGCTGATTTAGATTTACCTCATGGTATCTCGCGTCATTGATCTGTAGTTTAGGTAAGTTACTCTCCATGACGATCGGGCCTCCGCTGAAGCCAAAGTCGTACATGAGACGTAGGAAGCCATTCTTCAACTCTAACAGGAAGAAGTTGTCCTGGAAAGAATTATTGAACACTTTTTTCTAGAGTCATTTTACCCAGTAACATGATGCAGAAAAAGTATTGGTAAATCTCTCTATGCTCGCTGAAGAATTACAAGGCATAGCATTGCATCGCTGACTGACACTATGTTGCTTGTTCAAAAATAAAGGGGGCATTTTCGCTACTATATTTACCCCGGTGACCATGAGTAACAGGACGCCGTGGTTTGCTACTGTCCGAACAGCAATGTCAAACCGGGTGACGATGCCAAATTTACCCCTCCTCTCCATGTTGTTGATGAGGGCATATCCAGCTCCGTCAAACAGGTAGCTGGCGATACGACTCTGTGAGAATGCCAGCTTGTACCTGATACGGCAAAGAAAACAATGTTAGAGTTACGTCGAAATTAAGCGACTTGTCTGAAGGAGCCTCAGATGGAGACGTGGACTCTTTAAGGGCAATATCTAAAGTTCCCAACAGAAAATGTATAGACAAGATACAGTATATCATACCTGGGACAAGGTGTTGAAGCAGCTACATCCATCTTGTGCGTCTGTTTGAAATTGTACAGACTGATGACATCATTATTTAAAGAGGCCAACTCGATGCAGCCCACAAAAGGAGCTAGGCTGAGTGCAGGTGGAAGCTACAAGGAAAAACAAAACATTCATAATCTTATCTTGGAAGGAAAAAGTAAATAGAGAGTCATCGCAATACTGGTTCAATTCTGCTGTGTCAATGGTTCATGAGTGAAGTACCGTTTACATCAATACTGTACGATGGAAATGGTCTGCTATGCATTAGCCAATGCCACAGAACTCTGATCAGAGGTTGATGTCATATCCTGTTAGAAAGTAATACCGTACCCTGACATCAGCGGGGACGCCACCCACGAAGAATACAGTGTCTTCAGGGTCCAGGTTGAACAGGGAGTAGGTGCCAGAGGCTTCGCCCTTTTGGATGAACTTCTGCTCGTCAGTGGACGTCTGACTGGGTACAGTCAGGAACACTTTTCCATGTCTGCCCAGCCTGTCAAAACAAAGACACGAAGCAGCGTGAATAATCAGTCCCATCAACACCATTACATACTGCATGGGCAGAACAGCCTCATAAATCCCTGTGAGTGGTTAGACTAGACAGATGTCCTGTCTGTGTGAATGGACGGACGGTCTTTAGCAAGGTTGCAAATCTGTACTGTATGTGTTCTAGCCAAGTTTGTCATCGCTTGTCATTCATGAAACATGTATGGCATGACAACAGACACGACAGATGTCTTGTCTAATAAGCATTAGTTGATCTTCTACCAGGCTATGCCAGTCTATCTGTGCGACTGGATCTGTTGCTTAGGTAACACACTACTGTACCTCTCCACTTTGATGAGGTTGAAGACTGGAGGCCATTGGCTGACAGGCTTTGAACCCAGTGGGATTTCAACATCTTCCCCTCCCAGGTTGTAGATGTACACCAGGTTGTCATTCTTGATGGCCAGACCCATGTAGTCCTTCTTACCCTATATGATATGTAGAAGAGAAACCAAGGTGACAGGTTTTATACAGCACAGTGCATGTATTGTAATATTGAATCCCTGCATGCGATCTTATTCAGGAAAATCTCCTAATATTTGCTTTATAAAACCAACGAAGGGTCACAGAGTACCATTTCTAAGCATCAAGTAGACTTACACAAACACCACTGCATAATTTACAGCAGTGGGAGAATCACCAGGGTAAGCAGCATCATTAAAGAGAACAGAGAGGCCCAGAGAGGAGAGCTCTGCCCTGCCGTCATTAACCTCCTGCGGGTGGGGGGTAACGGCATTTATGTAAATGAGCCCCGACTTTGGCTGCAGTGGCGCACACAACAGGCGTCTCCTGGAAACCTTTTGAAAAAGGCAACTGTCTGTTCTCAAAGGCCTCTTCTGCTCACATGATCACAACAAACCATTCATCTGCACACAAGCTGCTCTCGCCCTTTTATCTCAAGCCATCCTCAGGGTCCAAGTCTGGGAACTTTCAATAGCAGATCTGGGCCAGTCTGCAACCCCCTTCTCCAACCCACCCACTTCTTGCACACAATAGAAAAACACCCCAGTATTATCGCTATATACTGGTCTATGCTAGCCTGATTCCAGATGTGTTTATGCTGTATGGCCAACTTCCAGGGTTGTGGCATGACAACAAAAGGAGTCGGCTATACAGGACAAGTAGATCTGAACCCAGCACCAGCCCAGCTCCCTATTTCCTGACCTCCCCCTCTCCCCCCAGCCTCCTCACGTTTCTGTCTCCCAGATAGAAGATGAAGCGGTCCTCAATAGGGTCCTTATCTGGGTCCACCCTGATGAACAGACTGATGGTGGTCACTGTCTTAAGGTCCGCCACATTGATGTGGGGCTGCACTTCAACCGACGACTGACCGTTGAACTTCATGGACACTTGGACCTACAGTAGGGTGTAACAAAACATGATATACGGAAAGTATTCAGACCCCTTGACTTTTTCCACATTTTGTTACGTTACAGCCTTATTTTAAAATTGATTAAATATATGTCATTATGGGATATTGTGTGTAAATTGATGAGGGAAAAAACTATTTTATCAATATTAGAAAAAGTCTGTAACTTAACAAAATGTGGAAAAAGTCAAGGGGTCTGAATACTTTCTGAAGGCACTGTATCTGTGTCATACAGGACTCGATTATGAACAAGACTTGGGATTATAGTAACACAAGACTGTACAGGGTTTTTCATTGGTGGTTGAAAGTACATTTTGGTTGTGATGTTAGTGATTGTTCAGATGTTAATATTGACCTTCTTGGCCACACTCCTGGCCTGGGCGATGAGCTCTCTGATCCTCATGATGTTGGTGGTCACGTTGTTCACTGGCTTCTTCTCAATGACACGTAGCTTGTCCAGCAGCTCAGGAACCAGCTCAGACAGGTTCTCAACTGAAAACCCCACCATGGATGGAGAGGATTACCACTTACTAGTTTGAGTGTAATGCTTAGTCATTTAGTCGTCTCTGTTGAGGATTGAAATACTGTAGAAGTGTTTATGAGTGTACTGTACCTGCTTCCCCAGCAGATACTACAGCACGGTCAAAGGCTGCAGCAGAGTAATCTTGGTTCTTCATGTTGGTGGCCCACTCCTCTACCTTCGCGTGGATGGGGGTGATGGTCTGCAGGACCTCCACGGAGCGGTTCAGGGTGCCTTCAGCCACCTCCTTGGTGAGCTCCAGACGCTTGGTGGTTCTGCCTGGAAGGTCAGAGTGGAATTCAGAACAACAAATTCAGTACCGAGATGAGGAGAGCAATCTTCGAATGGCAGTGAATACAAAGATGTGCATGTCAGAGACCCTAGATAGGCTATGGTCCGGGAACTAGAATGTGTTTTACCTGGCTCAATTCCCTTGATGTCTTTCAGTACTTCCGCTAGTTTTTTGGTGTTGTCATCCATGGTCTCCTTGGTCTCCTCAATATATTTAATTTTGTCCAGAACCTCAGTTTTAACCTCTGTTGAGACAATTCACACATGTATCATTGAGGAGAACCTGTACAGCCTAGTCTAACAACAATCAGACAATGCCCAATCTAAAAACATGTCATACCTAATTGCTCAGAATGCAATGACACAGATTCCTTGTAGATGTTGTCACTCTGGGTCTTCAGGAACCCCAGCTGTGTGTTGATCCCGTTGGTGGCCTGCCATAGACAGCACAGTTTTAGCTTATCAATTGAAAACCACTCTATATTAGCCTAAATACTGTATGTAGCTAACTGCTGCGCATTTCAGACAACCTACATCCTCAGCTCTTGTTGCTAAATCCAGTGCTGTCAGTCCGGTGATGTTGGCCTCTTCGATGTACTGGACTATGTTGTTGTACACATTGGCTGCATCCAGAGCCTTCTGCACGAATCCGTTGGCATCGCTGCGTTTCAGATCACTAGGTGGAAAGAAACGTACAACAACGTCAAGGTCTAGTTGGAATCTTTGCAAAGCATTAAGGGTGAAGAACATAGCTGTAGTGTTGGCCTGCTTTTAACTGTGATACTACTACTGTACTACTCATTTGTGTTTCAAGTAAAGTGGGATTGAGTGTTGATCAGTGTTGAATAATGTTCAGTGGTGGTTTTGTTCTTGAATGTGGTGTGCATTATAATGGAATAAAGTGGATAATCGAGTGTGGTCGTGTGGTCTCCTCACTACTCCAGCTCGCCCGCTTGACTCTGTAGATCATTTGCATGGTCCTGGGCTCTCTGGACCAGGTCTCTGTCTGCCAGGGACAGCGCCTCAGTCTTCTCCTGCAGTAGCTTGCTGGCACCATCGATCGCAGCGTGGTACTCAGTCACGTTCTACACAGATACAGACCCCATTCCAGGACTTAACTAACAAAATTACGTCTGAATGATTCTATTTCCCCACTGACTAAACCAATAGAGAGCCAATTGACTTAAAGGGATACCTTGGGATTTTGGCAATGAAGCCCTATGCTAACCATTAATGTCCAGTCATTATGCTAATGCTAGTTAGCAATTGCGCTAATGGTAGTTGGCAACATTCTTCACGCAGAGACATACAAATGGTATCCACAAGTTCATCTGACTCTGGGGAAGAATACAAAGTGCTTCATTTCCAAAATCCTGAAGTATCCCCTCAAAAGGGGAATTGTATAACCTGTTAAACTCTGAGCAGTTGTTTTGGGTCCTGTACAGGGTCTGGCAAATGTTGGTGGGTCATAAGAATGAAGTTCTTACCTTTCTAACAGTACTAAGCATGTGTTTGTAGTACTTATAGTTTTGAAACCGAAATGTACTTTATGAGGGTAGTATACAATATTATGAATGGTTTAGAAAATGCCACCAGAGGGCGTCAGAGTTTGCAGCAGCGTTTTTGATCTCATGCAACTCCAAAAAATGCCCTAATACCATTTTGGGTGTCTGTTAGATTTGTCATGGATTCATACTAGAGGTCAACTGATTAATCGGAATGGACGATTAATTAGGGCCGATTTCAAGTTGTCATAACAATCGGTTTTGCCTTTTTTTTTTTACACCTATATTTAACTAGACAAGTCAGTTAAGAACACATTCTTATTTTCAATGACGGCCTAGGAACGGTGGGTGAACTGCCTTGTTCAGGGACAGAACAACAGATTTTTACCTTGTCAGCTCGGGGATTCAATCTTGCAACCTTATGGTTAACTAGTCCAACGCTCTAACCACCTGATTACATTGCACTCCACAAGGAGCCTGCCTGTTACGCGAATGCAGTAAGAAGCCACGGTAAGTTGCTAGCTAGCATTAAACTTATCTTATAAAAAACAATCAATCAATCAATCATAATCACTAGTTAACTACACATGGTTGATGATATTAGTAGTTTATCTAGCGTGTCCTGCGTTGCATATAATCGATGCAGTGCACATTCGCGAAACAGGATTGTTGTTGCTCCAATGTGTACCTAAACATAAACATCAATGCCTTTCTTAAAATCAATACTCAAGTATATATTTTTAAACCTGCATATTTAGTTAATATTGCCTGCTAACATGAATTTCTTTTAATTAGGAAAATTGTGTCACTTCTCTTGCAACAGAGTCAAGGTATATGCAACAGTTTGGGCCGCCTGGCTCGTTGCGAACTAATTTGCCAGAATTTTACGTAATTATGACATAACATTGAAGGTTGTGCAATGTAACAGGAATATTTAGACTTATGGATGCCACCCGTTAGATAAAATACGGAACGGTTCCGTATTTCACTGAAAGAATAAACGTTTTGTTTTCGAGATGATAGTTTCCGGATTTGACCATATTAATGACCTAAGGCTTGTATTTCTGTGTGTTATTATGTTATAATTAAGTCTATGATTTGATAGAGCATTCATTCAAACAGCACTTTCCTGCGTTTTGCCAGCAGCTCTTCAAATTTGCCAGCATTCAATTTGCCAACATTGCGCTGTTTATGACTTCAAGCCTATCAACTCCAGAGATTAGGCTGGTGTAACCGATGTGAAATTGCTAGCTAGTTAGCGGGGTGCGCTCTAATAGCGTTTCAAACGTCACTCGCTCTGAGACTTGGAGTAGTTGTTCCCCTTACTCTGCATGAGTAACGCTGCTTCGAGGGTGGCTGTTGTCGATGTGTTCCTGGTTCAAGCCCAGGTAGGAGCGAGGAGAGGGACTGAAGCTATACTGTTACACTGGCAATACTAAAGTGCCTATAAAAACATCCAATAGTCAAAGGTATATGAAATACAAATCGTATAGAGAGAAATAGTCCTATATTTCATATAATAACTATAACCTAAAATTCTTACCTGGGAATATTGAAGACTCATGTTAAAAGGAACCACCAGCTTTCATATATTCTTACATGGCACATATTGCACTTTTACTTTCTTCTCCAACACTTTGTTTTTGCATTATTTAAACCAAATTGAACATGTTTCATTATTTATTTGAGGCTAAATTGATTTTATTGATGGATTATATTAAGTTAAAATAAGTGTTCATTCAGTATTGTTGTAATTGTCATTATTACAAAAAAAACAAAAAAAAAGGCCGATTAATCGGTATCGGCTTTTTTGGACCTCCAATAATCGGTATCAGTATCGGCGTTGAAAAATCATAATCGGTCGACCTCTACTTCATACTAAGTGCATTGACAATACATGGTACTCTCCCTGTCATGCCATACAGTGCCTTTAGAAAGAATTCACACCCCTTGACTTTTTCCACATTTTGTTGTGTTAAAGCCTGAATTTAAAAGGGATTCCATTTAGATTTTGTGTCACTGGCCTACACACAATACCCCATAATGTCAAAGTGGAATTATGTTTTGAGACATTTTTACAAATTAATAGAAAATGAAAAGTTGAAATTTCTTTAGTCAATAAATATTCAACCCCTTTGTTATGGCAAGCCTAAATGTGTTCAGGAGTAAAAATGTGCTTAACAAGTCACATAATAAGTTGCATGGACTCACTCTGTGTGCAATAATAGTGTTTAACCTGGTTTTTGAATACCTCCTCTCTGTAACCCACAAATACAATTATCTGTAAATTCCCCAGCCGAGCAGTGAATTTCAAACACAGATTCAACCACAAAGACCAGGGAGGTTTTCCAATGCCTCGCAAAGAAGGGCACCTAATGGTAGATGGGTAAAAAAAGCAGACATTGAATATCCTTTTCAGCAGTGATTAATTACTCTTTGGATGGTGTATCGATACACCCAGTCAGTACAAAGATACAGGCGTCCTTCCAAACTCAGTTGCCGGAGAGGAAGGAAACCGCTCAGGGGTTTCACCATGAGAGCAATGCTGACTTTACATTTACATTTACATTTAAGTCATTTTACAGACGCTCTTATCCAGAGCGACTTACAAATTGGTGCATTCACCTTATACTTTAAAACCGTTACAGAGTTTACATTGTAGTTACTCCACAATACTAACCTAAATGACAATGTGAAAAGAAGGAAGCCTGTACAGAATACACATTTTATAAAATATGCATCCTGAATAAGGCACTAAAGTTAAACTGTAAAAGATTTGGCAACGAAATTAGCTTTATGTCCTGAATACAAAGTGTTATGTTTGGGGCAAAACCAACACGACACATCACTGAGTAACACTCTTCATATTTTCAAGCATGGTGGTGGCTGCATCATATTATGGGTATGCTTGTCATCGGCAAGGACTAGGGAGTTTTCTTTTGGATAAAAATAAATGGAATAGAGCTAAGCACAGGCAATCCTAGAGGAAAACCTTATTCAGTCTGCTTTCCAACAGACACTGGGAGTCCTTTCACCTTTCAGCAGGACAATAACCTAAAACACAAGGCCAAATATACACTGGAGTTGTTTACCAAGACGACATTGAATGTTCCTGAGTAGCCTAGTTACAGTTTAGAGTTGAAAATCTTTGGCAAGACTTGAGAATGGCTGTCTAGCAATGATCAACAACTAACTTGAAAGGGCTTAAATTATTTTTTAAATAATAATTTGCTAATACTGTACAATCCAGGTGTGCAAAGCTCTTAGAGACTTACCCAGAAAGACTCACAGCTGTAATTACTGCCAAAGGTGATTCTAACATGTATTGCATGTATTCAAACATGTTTGAATACTTATGTAAATGAGAAATATTTTTGTTATTACATTTTTTTACTACTTTTTCTCCCCAATTTCGTGATATCCAATTGGTAGTTACAGTCTTGTCCCATCACTGCAACTCCCGTACGGACTCGGGAGAGGCAAAGGTCGAGAGCCGTGCGTCCTCCGAAACACGACCCCGCACTGCTTTTTGACACACTGCTCGCTTAACCCGGAAGCCAGCCGCACCAACGTGTTGGAGGAAACACCGTACAGCTGGCGACCGAAGTCAGCTTGCATGCGCCCGACCCTCCATAAGGAGTCGCTAGAGCACAATGGGACAAGGACATACCGGCTGGCCAAACCCTCCCCTAACCCGGATTACGCTGTGCCAATTGTTCGCTGCCTCATGGGTCTCCCGGTCACAACCGGCTGCGACACAGCCTGGGATCGAATCCGGGTCTGTAGTGACACCTCAAGAATTGCAATGCAGTGCCTTAGAATGCTGCGCCACTCGGGAGGCCCCCAAAATGAGATATTTCTGCATTTCATTTTCAATACATTTGCAAACATTTTCTAAAAACATGTCTTCACTTTGTCATTATGGGATAGATGGGTGAGGGAAAAAACAGCTATGTAATCCATTTTGAATTCAGGCTGTAACACAACAAAATGTGGAACAAGTCAAGGGGTGTGAATACTATCTGAAGGTACTGTATTCAAAACATGCACTGAAGCAATCCAATCCATCGTAATTACATGTATAATACAGTCACCATTAATACAGTCACCATTAACCTATGCCTGAAAGCTTTGTATTTTGGACCCACTGAATGAGGTCCAAAATACAAAGCTTTCAGGCATAGGTTAATGGTGACTGTGGTGTGTACAGAAAGAGAACAGGCCTTACCTGCACCAGGAGAACCATCTCAGCAACAGTATTCTCAGTGTCCATGATGAGGTCTTCAGCTGTCTGCAAGGTGTCATTCACAGCTTCGTAGTTCTCCATCAGTATCTGCTGCTTGGCCTGGGAGAGAGAGTGGACAAGACTGGTGACTACTTGAATACTTTCGTTTTTGTAGTATAGAGCAAAGTAGGCTGGTGGGAGGAGCTATACGAGGACAGGTTATACATTATGTGTAGTGAGTACAGGTAATGCATGTCTCCCATATGAACCCTCTTATCACAAAGTACATAAATCATAGGAACAATAATATTAAACGTGAAATGAAAATGATGAAAAATGTGTTTGTCCCCAAAGAGGCAAGATAGGGATATTTGTTGACAAAGATATAAGTATAGCACAGTAACATCGTCCTACCCCCATAGTAACCCTGGCTTTGTTTCTGTTGCTAGTGTTGACTAGTGTTGACCAATCTGCTTAGGGAAGGAAGAACCCCAGATTATGGGAGGCCTCCTGTTTGGACAGTGCACCGTTCATGTCATTGGTTTACAGCAGAGTCCCTGATCATGGGGATAACACACACATGCGGCACTGCAGCAGCTGGCTGCTCCAAGCTCCACTGGAGCACAACCACAGTGGGCCCATAATGTCAATCTGGGCATGACAACAGGCCAGTCTGTGTTCTACAAAGAATCACAATCCCTCAGGTTGTCACACCATAATGAATAGGACCAACAGGCCTGTTGTATTGTATTTCGGATCTATAAACAGAACAGACATGCCCCAGACTTAAAGAAATGTTAAGGAGCGACTGTACACATGACTGTACACATGATCCCCAATTCAATGTCAAGCAGCTGTAGGTATTTAACTCTAAGGGGCATAGCCTCCTTATATGGGGATACGATTGTGTGGTGCAGTAATGCATCTCCCCCAGTTTGTGCCTCCGAACAATCCAATCCAACAGCTGTTTCTGTGTTACTGTTCTCTACTACTAAATACCACGGGTAATTGAGTTCTCTGGCAGACTTTGGGAACAACAACAATCCCCATACAGATGGAGAGAAATATCTGGTCTATTCCTTGGCAGGAGCAGGACAGTGTTGCTTCCCAGTGATAAAGCCAAGCTGAACTCCTGCAACATTCAGAGGGGAGATAGAGGTAGACTGCACTGAGGCAGAACTCAACCACATCACACTCCCCCAGAGCAGGCTTGAGCTGCACTTATCTTTTTAGCAGGGCGTTCTCACAGTGAGCTGTAGTAATAAACCCAAGCGGACGAACACAGAGAGCTGGAAACCAGAGAGCCAGGGAGTCAGGCCAGCAGGCAGTCAGTCAGTCAGTCAGGCAGCCAGTAAGGAAGTCAGTCAGAGAGTCAGAGGATCAGGGAGGCTGGGAGTCAGGGAGTCAGCTAGAGACATTTGGGGAGCCAGGATGAGAGCGGCTCCCGGCAGCACGGTTTGGGCCAAGAGGACCCCGGGGTTGTGGGAAGTTACCTCACTCCTCTGGAATTTGACGGTGGTGGCCTTGTTCATGTCCTCCGTCTCCTGGACAGTGTTGGCAGCCTTCTGGAGGATCTCCTGGGCCTCAGAGAGCTTTTTGGTGAAGCGGGAGAGCACCTCCCGTACCGGGGCCACGCGGCCTTCCGTACTGATCAGCTTCTTCTCTAGCTGACGCACGTGTCTAAGGACTGAATGACACACAAATGGGACCACAAACGCAGCCTTTTGTAAAACATCATCACAAATGTGTGTGTGTGCGCATGCACGTGTTCTCCTCACGGTCGTGGGCCTCCGTGGACTCATCGGTGGCGGTGGGCTCTCGTGGGGACAGGTCCAGTTTCTTCATCAATGTCACCATGCCCTCGGCCATGGCCGTCTTCTTTCTGATGACCTCTGGGTCCAGGTCCTGATGGACACTGTAGAGCTCCCAGTCACTGATCATTTCTGTGAGACACAAACACAACAGGGAGCACATGGTGAAGGAAGGCTGGGATATGACTGAGGCCGCGTTACCAGAAGCACCCCACGTGAACTCAAACGCTGATAAATGGATGACAGTAGGAAATACAGCAAAGGTGATTTGTATTTCAATCTTAAGCCAAGGCGCCATTCAAAAGTTATTGAATATCACATATCAACATTTAGAACTTACCTAAAAGCCTTTAATAATCACGGGGAGGTGGACAGTACTCAAAGAGGCATAGCAGTGTAGCTTTAGCAGGCCTAAAATTACCTTCAATGAGTAGGTTGAGGGCGGTGAGGTTAGTGGTCAGCTCGTCAGCCAGAGTGACGCTTTGTAGTGTGTCTTCATCCACTCGGTCCCCCATGGACTTCACTACACTCTCCTGGCCCACCACAAACACCAGACACATCAATGACATAGTCAAGACAAACACCACAAGAACACACAAATCAATCACACAGTCCGGACACTACCACTACAGCTCAATAAAATAGATTTGATGGCTCTGAGAGATAAGCTAACTGATCTACACTCCCCTACGTATTTATTTGGACAGTGAAGCTAAAACATTCTTACTGGCTCTATACTCCAGGATTTTGTATTTGAGGTCAAATATTATTTTCTTAGGCGACAGACTGAGTGTCACCGACAGACAGTGTCACCTTTTTTTTTGCTAGGGTATTTTCATACATATCTGTTTTACCGTTTAGAAATGAAAGTATCTGTATCTAGTCCCCCCATTTGAGGATGTCATAGATATTTGGGGAAATTCCCTTATTAGTGTATTAAAATTGGTCAAAAGTTTAGTAATCGGGCCCATATTCCCAGCATGCAATGACTACGTCAAGCTTGTGACTCTACAAACTTGTTGGATGTATTTGCAGTTTGTTTTGGTTGTGTTTCGGGATTAATAGAAATGGTTTTCTGCAGGTGGACTTTATTTCACCTCCAGAGTAATGTAAACAGTGAAAGAGGGAGGAAGAGGAGTGATGAAGGTGTCCTCTTACTGTCTCTGCCAGATGGTTCATGTCTGAGAGTAGAGCAGCGCTGGCCTCATCCAGCTGCCCTGTCTGTGTCCTCATCATAGATGACTTATTTCTCCAGTTCATAAACTGAGTCTGAAAACAAAACGGGAGAAATTAGATACACTTACACAATACTATTACAACACAGTCAATGCATGTGAGAATTGTGTGATGTGCACTGTACGATGGTTGGTGTATTGGTTGGTTAGTTATTTAGTTGGTTGGGTGGTTGGTTGGGTGTTTAGTGTGTGAGATTTGCCAATATCCAGTGGCTTTGTAATAGTTCAACTCCTGAAGTTGAGTTGCTTATTTCTCTTGTTTAAATCAGAATGAACTGATAATATAGGTGTGTATCAACATGATTGAGTCCCGACTATATCAGCGTGAGCAGAAAGAGAGGCTGTACTCTACCTGCAGACGGTGGGCGGTGTAGTTGTAGTACTTGAGCCTGTCGTTGGCTGCAGCCCCAGTGGAGATGTTCAACACACTGACCTTCACCTGGTCCAGCGTCTTATTGGATAGACTCAGGTCACCAATCAGGTGCCAGATACACTCATCACAACCTGATAGGAGGGAGGAGCCAAATGAGGACAAATTATTTTCTATGTAATTTCCCCAACATCACATCAGTCCAACACAAATAAATAGTTGTTTACGATGAGACTGAAATGACTGAAATGTCTTTTATTTCTAACCAGGCCCTCTTACTGATGTTGCAGGGGGTGACCATGGCTGCTTCTGGCAAACACTCCCCAGTGTGCATGTCACAGTGCCCGCTAGCACAGCCACATTCTGGATGGAAGAAACAGACACACACATGCACCTCATATAGCTACAGTTGATTACATGTGGAGTTCCTTTGATCAAGTCGAATGCTTTATCAGCTGGACATGTGAGAGTCAGTCTGGGTACCAAAAATATGATGGAACCCATGGTGAGTATTATGTCTGGGAAGGAGTGCTGCTGTATGTGCTGAGTGGTTTGGTACTGGCTTTGAGCTTGTATTGTATATAGCTTCCTCTCTTAGTTCTTATTTCTCATGTTTTGTACTTTCTCATAATTTATACTTGTGAATACTACGCTGTTGGGTAGGGCTTGCAAGTGAAAGATGCAACATGCTGAAATCGCTCCGCCATTGCCTGGATGCTAAAATTCTAAACGTTCGGCCTAATTTCAGTTTATGTGACAAAACAATCTATGCAAAGTGTAGAGAATCATTGTACCATCTAGACCACTGTGGAATAACTTTTCAATAGCCAAAAATATTGTATTTTCAGCTGTTTGAAGCTGGTGTACAAAAACGAAGGCGAACGACGCAAAAACGAAAGTTAAGAATGGGAAGCATAGAAATAACGTAATATATCTACCGCTTCTTAGACTTGCTTTCAATGAGAATGACAGATCTACATCTCACATTTCTATGTGAATTTGGTTGGGTCGCCCGAAAGTTACATTGCAACTTTAAGCATTTCACTGTACTTGTGCATGTGACAAATAAAACTTGAACTTAGTTCCCTGGTTCTCTATAATGTGGCTGTGGGATGATTTTGGCAGCTGGCCAGATCAATTGGGGCTGGGCGGTGATGTCAGAGGAAAGTGGGATGCTAGCTGCAGTCTGTCCTTGTGGGCGTGTCCAGATGTGTACAGCTGGCCCCGGGACTGCAGATTGCAGCAGATGCCTGCCTGACATCATGTATGAGTGGGTGTGGGAACAGTGGACTGGCTAGTTAGCTGCAGTAAAAACTCTGGGGAAAACAACATCGGTTCCGAATGTTTGACCAAACTGGTCTGGGTGGTTTATGTTCTTGAGTGTGTGAAACTCAGAGAGAGTGATTTTTTGACATGTATGACAGACACTAGCTTTTGGTTCCATCATTTCCTGCATGTTGGTGATTGAGACGGGAGTAGGGTCACACATGACTTACTCTGGCACCCCGAGGGGCCGTAGTTCCAGTGGTTAGGGAGGCAGCGCTCGCAGTATCGGCCTCCGGCCCCTGGTTGGCACTGGCAGCTGTGGGTCAGAGGATGACAAGTAGGCCGGAGACCGGCAGCCCCACAGTCACACCTGCGGCAGCCCTGGCAACTGTTGAAACCTGTGTGACCCTCCTAAAGCACATTATAGACACAAGCCTTATAGTTAGTTATGCTTGTTGTTGTTGTTGTTGTTGTTGTTCATGCTGTTGTTAACTACATGTTCACAGTAGCCTAAATGATTTTGTCTGCTCTCTTCTACACCTGCTTTGCTTAGTTATCAGGAAAGACGGTGTGAATGTCTGTCCACATGGTTGTACGGCTCGCCTTGATAAGGCCCTTGAGTGACTCACCTCACATCGGTCACAGAGTCGGCCGGTGACACCAGGCTTACAGTGACACGTCCCGGTCCTGTCGTCACACGAACCTGTCCCGCACTTGCTGCACTCACACGCTGTAACACACGACACACTCATAGTTAATACAGCGCGGGTCACAGAAGCATGACATGGTCACAATGGAAAAGGTTATTTTTGTCCTTGCGGAGGACAATACAAATGCTAATCCTGCAACAAGGAGTTTCCCATGTCCATTAGTATTATATGACGTTTCCTACAAGTGACCAGAAGATCGACTCTTTTGTCGCATAGAGTTACTAGAGCTTGACTTTCCGTGATGCTATTCTTCCACCGATGTGCACATGCCACAAGGTTATCTTTGTTGTACTGTCTCTGAGGCATGTAGGCATTAGAGCATGGCAGCCTGCCAAACTATGTAAACACACAAAATAGACTTTGTTTCACATTGAGCTTTGTAATTGGCGTATGTCTATAACACCCATTATGAGCAACACACGGGGGGATTGTTAGAGCTCTATTGAAGACAAAGCCATAGCAACCCTTTAAGACGAAGAGCAAGGTAAAAGCAGTGTTCAAATACAAAGTTAAGCATATTACTGCTCATGAACATATCTTCACCCTCCAGACAAGTGGGCATTATCTTTAGACGTATAAAAATCTATTTTGTTCTCTATGTTTTTCCATGGGTAGTCTTCATTGACAGTAGGGCTGACTTATATTAGTGGAGCAAAGGCCTTAGAGTAAGTCGTGTTTAATAGTACTCTTGACAAGTTGGCACGCACCTCTGCAGTTCTTGGCACTGATGGCATCACCGTAGAAACCCGGAGCACACCGTTCACAGTTGGCTCCAGCCGTGTCCCCCCAGCAGTTCTGACAGAAGCCGGTCACGTTGTGGCATTCATTGAAGATGTGGTTGGGGTCCGAGTTACCGTTACAGTCACACCTCTTACAGGAGTCACCAATCACCATGGGGTTGCCATAGAAACCCGGAGCACATCTGGGTGAGGAAGACGCAAGGCGATTGCCAATAATTGTTTGACTTAGGATGTCTTAATCACTTATACTGAAACATCATTGTTATTTGAAAGCATTTCCAAATATTTTCCTTTCAGGTTCAGAAAAATTGGCCCATATTCAAAATGTAGAAATAGGTGAAAAGGCAAGAGTTTCATTTGTGGCTACTTGAGCTGATTTAATGTTATGAGTGTAATTGCTCCCATGGTGGAGTTGCAGTAACTCATGGTTGTGGCCAAGCCAAGTCCCTGTCAGCACTGACCTCTCACAGTAATGTCCAGCATAGCCCTCTTGGCACTTGCACCGTAGGATGTTACTGCTTCTGTCACAGTGCTGTGCAAAGCTGGCCAGACACAAAGGGAAAAGAATGTTAGTTAGTGAGCTCTACCCGCCAACACACAGCCCACTGGGCACAGACGTCATTTGAAAGTCTAGTTCCCGATTTACATTTGGTTGAGATGCCAACTAACGTGAATTAAACATGAAATCAACACAAAATGGCACCATGTCATTGGATTTAGATTACAACTTGGGTGAGAGGAAGACGAAATTCCTTTACGTTGATGACTTTTGGCAAATTCAATCTGTTTTTTTCACGCTGATTCAACGTCATCAGATTTGTATAAATGTTTTTTTTATGACGTGGAAACAACGTTGATTCAACCAGTTGCCCAGCGGGAGGCTTCCCCCTGCAGGACTGACACAACAGGGTCTGGAGGTACGGGCGCTGTGGCTTACTTGTTGGAGGGGATCGAGAGGGGACAGGCGCACGGCCGGCAGGAGTGTTGTCCGTATGTGTTGACGTCAGGCATGTATCCATCTTCACAGATCTCACAGAAATCCCCAGTGGTGTGGTCCTGACATGACTGTATGGCAGGGGAGAGTGGGGTATGTTGAGCCAAAGGTGTAAGTTGAGCTACCCTTGTTTCTAGGAAACCATACACAAAGTTCATAATTTGACCAATATTTAGGAAGAGGCTATCCTTTCATGGAGCCTGTGAAGGAAAAAAACCACATATAAAAGTGGTAAGTAAGTTAGGTCCCAAAGATTTTATTTTCACCAAGTCAAAGAAATGTATTTGTGTTAGAGGTTTCATGATGCTTGTATCTAAACCAAAGTAGATCATTTTAAGATTGTTCTATACATTAGTTCTCAATAAGCTTCATATAAGGTCCTAAACCTAGCATGAAAGGGTATCCTTGTGGCTGTGTGGGCTAATATAGTCAAAATGTTTGCCTTGGGGTAAGTTGAGCCAATGGTTGAGCAAATAGAAGTGTTTTCTTCCCAGGTGTAATGCAAGGCATTATCGCTGGGATTTGAGGTAACAACAGAGCCTAGCCTATGTTAAACGTGTTTAAAAAAGTACAAAGTGTTTGTTTGCTGCTAAGCCGGTGTAAAAAAATGCTTAAAATGATTAAAATACCAAAATTATTGTGATTGTGTTGAATTGTGAAATAAAGATAAACATGGTTTTTAAAAGGTAGGGGTAATATTTATTTCAGTACAGGAAGTTGTAGGCGGTTTAAGTTACCCTATCCCTCGGCTCAACTAACCCCATACCCGGAGTAAATTGTGCCAAGAGACCACTTTTTTTTGGACAAGCTACATTTTCAAAACTGTAATGCTTACATGAATTCTGATTATTTCCAGGGATAAGCATCACCCTAAAATATATGTAGATATCTTTGTGAGAAAGAATACTATATTTCCCTTGACGGAGTGATATTGAATATATATATATTAAAAAAACTCTACCCAAAAGAGTGTAATCTAGTTGAAATCTATTACTGATATAATAGTAGATTGTAATCTAAAGATTATAATCTATTACACCATCGAGTAATAATGATTAATCAAGAGGATGTAATACATGGGGTAATACTTACTATACAAATGCCGGTGATCTCCTCACAGGCTTCTGAATGGCCTTTGCAGTTACATGGTAGGCATTTGTTCTGGTTACTGAGGAAATATCCTTTTGCACACACCTAAGAGAGGGAACATGAGGGAGATTTTTGTTAACGGAGTACAACCTCAGTTTCCCACAAATACAAATTTGCCCCTGAACCTGATCTGTCTAAAATGAACCAGTTCAATGGCTGCAGAATAAGAAACACATTGACCAGAGAGCAGCTGGGTTCCTGACGTTAATGTCAAGTTGCTAACGAGGCACTCTATCATTCAACAGCAATTTCAGAAAGTAGAGCACCTGGAATCGTTTTGGCCAGACTGGCTTAGGTTGTCTGTCATCAATGTGATACAACGATCCACTGTTTTCCCACAACATCTCTTATCAAACACACTCACATTCCTTCATGGGAGAAGATGCTCTCTTATTCAGTGAGATGTGAAAGTTAAGCACAGTACTTGATCAGGGGAAAAAGTATTACATACTCGATACTGCTCTGTAATATATTTACAGAACGTCAGTTACGCAAAACATTTGTGCCAAATTCACTCTGCCACTTTCTATGCCACTGGTAGTGCTGTGGATTAAAGTGCAGGGATGTGGGAACGACAGTCCCAGCTCCGACACCTCTAGAGTTTCTCCCTACACGGAATTTACGAGACAGTACTTTTAGTCATCCCACGTCTAGTACATGTAAATCCACTTAGAGGCGGTTTCCTGCTGCAGTGTGATGTCAGAGTTCAGTTACCCCTCTCCCCCACCCCTTCCTCCCCACACACACATCACTTTGATCTTCAGTCACCCCATTCAAAGAGCGCACTGATCATACAATACCACTCTGTTCATATTGGCCTACTGTAAGAATGCCAAGTTTGCCCCCTTGTTCCATCCAGAGTGGCTGGGACAAATACATCATACAATCCAGTGATACTGTACGCTCCCAGTTGTGATGCATATTTTCCCTTGATTTATTCGTGAGCAGGCCGTGAGACAAAGAAATGCCTCTCCAGTGAACTAATGTGGAACATCCTGTGAACAGCAGTGCTTTCATGACCAGGGCAGATTTTTCCCTGTAGCCCCTTCCTTCCTGTGGCTTTCCTGACCTATAGTACACAACGTAAATAAGAACAGACTTATACATCATATTGTTACGATGTTATATGATGTCCTGGTTATAGTTCAATCAATTCTACTGACCTTGTGCACGCACACATACAGCATGTTGGCATGACAATTGATGACATACTTTTTATTGAACCTTTTATTTAACAATTAACACATACTAAAGAGTAGATGTTAGAGGCCATACATAATGTAAAATTATCTGACTGGGTACTGGGACGATAAGCAGTCTAGAGATCCATATCACAGACGAGGCCATTGGACATGGGTTCTAAGTCCACCACAGAATGTTAGTCCACCGGTTTTAGCGGTGGCTGACAGTGCTGAAGAATGAGCCTTCGTTGCTAATGACTGGATTTAGATTGATTAGCTGTGTGACACCCTGTGACGGGTCAAACAGCTGGACGATGCATACACAACCAGACCCATGGGACAAGAGGTTCCTGGGAAAGATGGAGCAGAATCAGCAGATGGTTTAGTGTGGGATAGGCTGTATCCCAAATGGCAACCGATTCCCTACACAGTGCACTACTTTTGACCACCAAGGCCAATACAGTAGGGTTCTGGTCAAAATTAGTGCACTATATAGGGAATAGTGTGCCATTTAGGACTCAAGTGTGTATACAACCCAGTAGCCTTTACACCACGTCATATCTAATTACATGATTTCCTGTTCGTATTAATGCTTTCATTCAAATGTAATTTAGTTTCGGATCCCCTTTCATTCAAAAACCAAGCCCAAACTTTGGCTGATATTTCCCCTGGGCATAGGGAGTAATCCTGAGAGACTGAAAATTAACCCCTCAATAAGAATTCACAGCATGGTGAATGCTCTATTCCGCTCCTAAATGGCAAGAACATTGAAATAAAGGACATCTGTAGCCTTCTGGTCCACTATGAATGTCCTCTGTAATGTGAGCAATTTCGGAACTTCTTCTCTCTGTGCCCACTACCGTAGAGAACAAAGATTGTCATTCACCATGCGGTATAGCCTTTCTGTGTTTCATATGTAGCAGCATGTTCCAAAGACTATGTCACTGGGTTCCACTTCTAACAGGACTGAACATTGTTAAATGGTATGCGTTTATCACTAGCTGTTCATATCATGTGCTCAGAAGTGGTGTAGGAGGCCTATGTTATTAGATTCACAAGATTGATCATGAGTCTGCCTCTGGGACAGCGCTGAATAAATACAGTGGGTTTTAGCTCAGGCAACAAAAAAACAAGAATTGGCTTCAAACAGGAATTCAGTCCAAAATCTACATCTCTTCAGGTCTGAGGCTGTGGGACTGTGTGGCTGTGAAATCCCGCTCTCTTTGCAATGGGAACAACAAACCATATGCCTCCCTGATTCCACTCCTCACAATAAGGGGCAGATAGCTTATTGACTTTGGCCCTGGTGAAGGCTTCGGTCCCTGGCTTAGTGGTTAACTCCTCGGAAGACACTGGGGGGAAAAGGGCCTGGTTAGGTCATGTGAATTTCCTCATAATCCAAAAACAGAGCAGAGACGATATGTCTGCAGTGGAGAGGCCTCATTCTCCTCATGGGACAATGGTATTCGAATGCTCACAGAACAAGTAAACAATCTTCACATTTCACAAGAGGCGGAAGATCGTTCAATTCTCAATTGAAACACTATGGGGGGTCTGCTCCCTGCCCCTCCCCCACACAAATCTAGCTATTCAATTCATTGTTCTTACATTAGTTTTGGACACCATTGTTTTGCCTGTGTCCCCCTGAGATAGAAGAAGGCACCTTTAAGCTTGATGCCCATTATAGGGGTCCCTATTGTCCCCACAAACAGGAAATACCAGCCTGTACCCAGTCTACCCACTATAAATACATCAACAGCATGTCACGTATTGTTTTTCATGCTCTTTCTGCCCGCTGTGTTCACTCTATGTGTGTTGCTCAACACTTGGCAGCTGGTTTCCATTAGGGCCCTATCGGGGGGCCAGCGGGTGCCAGTGGAGAATGGCACGGCCCTCATCGAGATCTCAGCTGGAGCTCCTCCGCTAACAGCCCGACCCCAGGCGGAACACAGAGAGGGTTGAGACGCAGAACTGAGTGGCCAGAGTGCGGCCATAGAGATATAGATCCACACAGCAAGATCCTCTCACACCCAAACCACCCCAGCACTTCACAAATGTCTACGAAGCACACTGACTAACTCACAAACCTGTCTGTCTTACAGTGGCTCTCAAATATAAACCCGTCAGGGTTTAGCTACAGAGGCATTCAGCACAAGTCTTTGACATGACACAGTCCAAAGGATAGGACTCTTTCCACAGTTGTGGAAAAGTTTGTAACAACAACAGGCCCTCTATATTTAGCTGTGATAAGGCACTGGAAGCCTGCTATGCATCCTGTACCAGCCAAGCAGAGGAAAAAACTAAAAGTCTGGTCTTACTTTTACCACCGAAAGCTGTTCCAAATCTAAACCGTTGGGAGCCGCTGGGCAGACGATCCCTGAGAGGATGATGGAGAGTAGAAGGCAGAGGCAGGGCAGAGCTCTAGTAGCAGACATGTCTGTGTGTTAGTCCAGTGGAGCACTGCTCCCTCTCTGTCTCTCCCTGTCCCGTCTGTAGTGAAGTCTCTCTGGGACATAGGCAGCTCTCTCCCTCGCTCCACTGCACCCGTTGGTTTCACTTTTCCACTGGTCCGACCTCCAGATGCGGTGCCTGCGCCAGCCCAGCCCCAAGCCCTGTAAACTGTGTGGACTTCCTCCTCTCCCTCCTCCCTCTCTCCTCTCGAACTCCCCCCTACGCCTCCCCCAGCGGACCTGCCTCTCCCCAGAGCCTGAGCTTAAATCACATACATATGGGAAGTCTGGAGAGAGTGGGAGAGATGGGGGGAGAGAGAGGGGTGGTTTGAATTGAGAGAGGAGGGGGGGGGGAGAGAGGGGAGAGAGAGGAAGGGAGGGAAAGAGAGAGGAGGGGGAGAGAGAGTGGGATAGGAGATAGTCGAATTGAGAGGGGAGAGAGAGAGAGGGAGGGAGAGAGAGAGGGGGGGAGGGGGAGAGAGAGGGAGAAAGAGAGAGAGATGAGAGAGGGGGGAGAGAGAGCAATAGAGAGTTCACTAGACTAGTGTGTATGTCCAGCAGGCAGGCAGACAGACAGTGTAGTGTAGACATCCAGACGACATATCTACCGCTGACTGTCAGAGTCACATTGAGTGTTGTCTGGCAGCAGTCGCCTCCGTTTGCAGGGTCCGTGTGTGGCACCCTTTCACCTTGGGGGCCTGAGCAGCAGACACAACCCCCAAACCCCCTCAGACCCCTATCCCTACCCCCTTTGCTCCACTCGTCCAGGAAGAGAGGGCAGCCGGAATAAGCCTCAGCACTCTTGTCTGTAGTACAGGCTGAAGGAAAACCAGCTGCCCTCCCACCCCTTCTCCTCCACCCCTCTCCCTTGCCGGGCACCGCCTCTATGTTTGTTTACCCAGGTCAGACCGTCAAAGAAGGTGATTCATTTATGAAAAATGTGTAAGGGTCAGGATGCTTCCACACACCAGGAAGGGGCCGCTAACGGACTGACTGACTGCTACTTTCAGTCACAAAGGAAGTATTGTTCTGTGTATCTGTTTTTATGTGTATGGGCATTTTCAATGCAGGAACTCAAGACCATAAAGAGACATGTCATGCTGAACATTAGATGGTGACAGGTGTGATTTTGTTCTCGCTTCATGTCTCTGCCTACAAAGAGCGTGTTGTAAGCCGTTCCAAATGCGGCTGAGTTGTGCCATTGGTCCTGACTGAACCATGTGGAAGTTATATGTCTCAGATGACCAATAAACAGGTTGTCAAATTCCATTGATGCATGTTAGGGATGTTCCTTTCGCGCAAGAGCAAAACAACCCCACAACAACATGGCAGTTAACCACTTCCACTTGAATCAGACACATCAAAGGAGAGCAAAACCCAACCTTTATAATATGCATAGGGTTTCTCTCTCACACACACAGACACAGCACACACACTGCCTTATGTAAGGTTTGTGAGAGTCAGAGAGCTCATAATATGTTATTATAACCAAAAGCAGCAATTCAGCGTTCTGAAACCCACAAGCTCTCAGCAAGGTTTGTCTAAACTCAGTGAGCCTCATGTAAACAAACTTCTCTGGCTACATGTTGAAGAGGCTGTTGAGGAGACTGGGAGTCTCCTCTTGGTCCCCGAGACTCCCTCCCCCGTTTGCCCTATTGCACATTGGTATTCTCAGCAGAGGGTCTAAACACAGGGGGAGATCACTCACAGGGCATCGTCGCCTTCTGGAATAATCTGTGGGCTTCACAGAGGTTCACTCCTTCATGGGTAAATCAGTCTGTGGTGGTCTACACTGCCTCATTCAGCCCACTGAGCCCAGGAGTCACAGCAAGGCCATCATTCTGATGAAAAGCTTGGAATGAGGCTCCCTGCCCCTCCTCGCCCAATGAATACTACAACAGTCATGACGCTGCTGCCCTCTGATCAAAAGACTGAAAGAGATCTGATGCATGGTGCTGCCGCCACCTGAGACACTCAGTTCTGCATTGTTCATTGGTGTTTAGTGATGTTGTTCTGCGTGCCCTACTGCTTTGAAAGGATAATTTCACTGCTCTGAATAATAAGGAGATGAATTAGAGGCTACTGCCAGCACATTATCTAGGTGTTTGACAGAGACAGATGCTATCTAACCCCAATCTCCCATTTATCGAACATTTTGGCCTATCTAACCTTCAGTATGGGCTGAGAATGTCATGGTACTATATGGAAGGGAGTCTTTACTGCTGCACATGAGTGCGTGGTTGATTAAAGTGAAGAAGCGTTTGTTATGATAGATCTTTTCCCTGGCTGCCTGGGCTTACCATGTGGCAGAGAGTGAAAGAGGATCTCCTAGGCTCAGCCACACAGCTTTAAGGGGCAAGGAGGGAGACAAACAGGGGTGAGGGGGTGAGGGTTGACCTCTCAGGGCGCTCTTGGACTCTCTGATCTCCCTCTCACTCCAGGAGAGACCGTAAAGCCAGTCTGCGTCCCTCTTCCTCCCTACTTTATGTGACCCTGCTAAGCCTAACCCTATCATGGTGGAATGAGGTATACATTTCACAGGCGAAATGACTTGGGGTTAGGTCTAGCACCCGAACTGTTTTCAAAATGAACTCGAGGACGCTGCCTGCTCAGTTGACCATAGACAAGGAAGTTGCAGGAAATGAATTATCCATGTATTTGGACATCCTCATGAAATCAGTTTTAGTTTTAGTCTTGCTTGAGAAATTGCTCTTTGCTAAGAAGCTCTTTTTTTGTTTTGTTACCATTTTAATTAAAAACAATCACAGTAAGGTACTTAATTGTCACCCAGAAATGATTGATATTGAGATAAAAAAATAAAATATGAATCCACCAATCTGGAGACTACAGACAGCTCAAGAGGTACAGAGGCAAGATTTCTGAATAATTTCTGAATAAATTGGTCATACAATTTGATCTGATCTTCATCTAGGTCACAGCAATAGACACAGTCTGGTTAAACTAATGACACACAAAAAAGTATACATTTTCATGCAGGGTGGAAAAAGTATATGAACCCTTGGATTTAATAACTGGTTGACCCTCCTTTGGCAGCAATAAACTCAACCAAACGTTTTCTGTAGTTGCGGATCAGACCTGCACAACGGTCAGGAGGAATTTTGGACCATTCCTCTTTACAAAACTGTTTTAGTTCAGCAATATTCTTGAGATGTCTGGTGTGAACTGCTCTCTTGAGGTCTTGCTACAGCATCTCAATCGGGTTGAGGTCAGGACTTTGACTGGGCCACTCCAGAAGGCATATTTCTTCTGTTGAAGCCATTCTGTTGTTGATTTACTTCTGTGTTTTGGGTCGTTGTCCTGTTGCATCACCCAACTTCTGTTGAGCTTCAATTGGCAGACAGATAGCCTTACATTCTCCTGCAAAATGTCTTGATAAACGTCGATAATGGCAAGCTGTCCAGGCCCTGAGGAAGCAAAGCAGCCCCAAACCATGATGCTCCCTCCACCATACTCTACAGTTGGGATGAGGTTTTGATGTTGGTGAGCTGTGCCTTTTTTTTCTCCACACATAGTGTTGTGTGTTCCTTCCAAACAACTCAACTGTAGTTTCATCTGTCCACAGAATATCCAGGTGCACTTTTGCAAACTTCAGACGTGCAGCAATGTTTTTTTGGGACAGCAGTGGCTTCTTCTGTGGTGTCCTTCCACGAACACCCTTCTTGTTTAGTGTTTTACGTATCGTAGACTCGTCAACAAAGATGTTAGCATGTTCCAGAGATTTCTGTAAGTCTTTAGCTGACACTCTAGGATTCTTCTTCACCTCATTGAGCATTCTGCACTGTGCTCTTGCAGTCATCTTTGCAGAACGGCCACTCCTAGGGAGAGTAGCAACAGTGCTGAACTTTCTCCATTTATAGACAATTTGTCTTACCGTGGACTGATAAACATTAAGGTTTTTAGAGATACTTTTGTAACCCTTCCAGCTTTATGCAAGTCAACAATTCTTTATCTTAGGTCTTCTGAGATCTCTTTTGTTTGAGGCATGGTTCACATCAGGCAATGCTTCTTGTGAATAGCAAACTCAAATTTTGTGAGTGTTTTTTTTAGGGCAGGGCAGCTCTAACCAACATCTCCAATCTCGTCTCATTGATTGGACTCCAAGTTAGCTGACTCCTGACTCCAATTAGCTTTTGGAGAAGTCATAAGCCGAGGGATTCACATACTTTCCCCAACCTACACAGTGAATGTTTAAATGATGTATTCAATATAGACACGGAAAATACAATCATGTGTGTTATTAGTTTAAGCACACTATATGTGTCTATTGTTGTGACTTAGATGAAGATCAAATTTGATGACCAATTCTGTATCCTTAGATAAGCAGAAAATGAAACATATTTTTTACATAGAATTCTGAATAATGATTATGGCTCTAGATTGAGGGAAAAGGCTGATTCAGGTGTTTGGAAAATGCAACATTCTCCAACTTCCGGACTGGGTGCTTAGCCCCGCTCCAGATTACCACCAACCCCCCCCCACCCCCTGCCTGAAAGGTAGTGCACTATACAGGGAATATAAGGTGACATTTGGGATGCAACCACTGAGACAACATGGGAAGGATGTACAGTATGCATCACTTCCTGGTCAGGGTATCACCACCAGATGATAACGAGGACCCAATCAAAGAACAGGAAACAGATTTGTTTATATCACCGGTTTCAAGAGTTGAGATGGAAGTCAATTCATTCCCACCTGGTCTAAACATATGTTCAGCATGAAAATAAATATTTTTCCTGTGTAATTCCATGCTTTTGAACTTGTCTGGTATATATGTAAACATTCCTTTTGACAAAATCAGTACGTGTATTATGAGTGTGTGGTTTTCATGAGTCATCTCAATACTGTAACAATATGTTTCTTTCTCTGTCTTTCGGTATTTTGAAAGGCTCAAATAAAATAAATTATTATTATACCATTTGTATTATATCTCCTAGCTGATTTGTTGACAGTAAAGTCTGTATAATGTGAGCCAGGGAAAGGAATGCTATTTATTGTCTGGTTTCTAGTCTGTTATGCAGTTTCTCAGTTTGTGAAAAGGCTACCATGGGGAATAGGAGCGAACTGGATCCCTGGGCCACTGGCAGTTAGCGTTGATTAGAAGCAGATGCAGAGAGGAGAGGGGGTGCGTGAGAGAGGGATTGGGGGGGGGGGGGGGGGGTTGGTGGAGAGGAGAAGTGGTGTGTGGGAGAGGGATTTCATTGTGTAGAGAGGTCTGACTTGGTGGGAAAATGTGTAACACATTCAAGACTGCTTTTACATAAATTGTTCCTGTCTGCAGCAAAAAATGACGCAATCGGACAAAGTGACATTTCTCGAGCCTATCGGCAAATCACAAAAAGAATCCAGCCTGTGACTTTGAAATGTAGAATGTATTTTTATGCCTTTCATAATTAAATATACTGAACAAAAATATAAATGTTAGTCCCATGTTTCATGAGCTGAAATAAAAGATCCCAGAAATGTTCCATACGCTTATTTCTCTCAAATTAAGCTTATCTGTGTTTACATCCCTCTGAGTGAGAATTTCTCCTTAGCCAAAATAATCTATCCGCCTGAAAGGTGTGGCATATCAAGAAGCTAATTAAACAGCATTATCTTTACACAGGCGTACCTTGTGCTGGGGACAATAAAAGGCCACTCTAAAATGTGCATTTTTGTCACAATGCCACAGATGTCTCAATTATTGAGGGAGCGTGCAATTGGCATGCTGACTGCAGGAACGTCTACCAGAGCTGTTGGCAGAGAATGTAATGTTAATTTCTCTACCATAAGTCGTCTCCAACATCCTTTTAGAGAATTTGGCAACACATCCAACCGGCCTCACAATTGCTGACCCAGTGTAACCCCGCCAGCCCAGGACCTCCACATCCGGCTTCTTCAACTGTGGGATCGTCTGAGACCAGCCATCCGGACAGCTGTGGATTTGCACAACCGAAGAATTTCTGCACAAATTGTCAGAAATCGTCTCAGGGAAGCTCATCTGCGTGCTCATTGTCCTCACCAGGGTCTTGACCTGACTGCAGTTCGACGTCGTAACCAACTTCAGTGGGCAAATGCTCATCTTCGATGACCACTGGCACACTGGAGAAGTGTGGTCTTCACAGATGAATCCTGGTTTCAACTGTACTGGGCAGATGGCAGACAGCGTGTATAGGCGTCGTGTGGGCGAGCGGTTTGCTGATGTGAGTGCCCCATGGTGGCAGTAAGATTATGGTATGCGCAGGCATAAGCTACGGACAACGAACACAATTGCATTTTATCGATGGCAATTTTAATGCACAGAGATACTGTGACGAGATCCTGAGGCCCATTGTCGTTCCATTCATCCTCCGCCATCACCTCATGTTTCAGCATGATAATGCACGGCCCAATGTCTAAAGGATCTGTACACAATTCCAGGAAGCTGAAAATGTTCCAGTTTTCCCATGGCCTGCATACTCACCAGACATGTTACCCGTTGAGCATGTTTGGGATGCTCTGGATTGCCGTGTACAACAGCATCAATCCTCTGATTTCCTTACATGAACTGTAAACCTTGGAAATTGTTGCATGTTGCATTTATATTTTTGTTCAGTGTATAAGAACTGCAAAGGAAAACAGCAGGCATCTTGTATCAGGTCAGATGAAACCACGTATCCTAGGCCCTGTCTTTAATTTGAAATCTCTTTTTAAAACTAAACCAAATATATGTATAGTGTATAGCTATGTATGACCGCCTCAGCTGGTGGGGCAGTGGTGAATATATCCTTTCATAGCGCTGGCCTGCCTGCCTCCCATGGGCTTGGTTACAGCAGTACAGTCCCAGCCATGCACAGCTGCTGTGGCCAACAGACCTCAGACCTCATTTTCTAGCGTACACATTTACACAGCAATACCATGAAACAGTAAATGTGTTTATCAAATTGTACTACAGGAAGAGTGGTTGCACGATCATGCTATACATGAAATGGCAGTGGCGTAAAAGTCTAAAAGTATTTGGTTTGAAATATACTTACGTATCAAAAGTAAATGTAATTGCTCAAATATACTTAAGTCTCAAAAGTAAAGCAAACTAGGCGGCACCATTTTTTATTTGTTTATTGATGGATAGCCAGGAGGACACTCCAACACTCAGACATCATTTACAAACGAAGCATTTGTGCTTAGTGAGTCAGCCAGATCAGAGGCAGTGTGGATGACCAGGGTTGTTCCCATGATTTTTAAAATGTTAACATTTTTTAAATTTCACATTTATTTAACCAGGTAGGCCAGTTGAGAACAAGTTCTCATTTACAACTGCAACCTGGCCAAGATAAATCAAAGCAGTGCGACACAAACAACAACACAGAGTTACACATGGAATCAACAAATGTACAGTCAATAACACAATAGAAAAAAATCTATATACAGTGTGTGCAAATGAAGTAAAATTAGGGAGGTAAGGCAATAAATAGGCCGTAGTGGCAAAGTAATTACAATTTAGCAATTAAACACTGAAGTGATAGATGTGTAGAAGATGAATGTGCAAGTAGAGATACTGGGGTGCAAAGGAGCAAATAAATAAATAACAATATGGGGATGAGGTAGTGGGATGGGCAATTTACAGATGGGCTATGTACAGGTGCAATGATCTGTGAGCTGCTCTGACAGCGGATGTTTAAACTTAACAAGGGAGATTTAAGTCTCCAGTTTCAGTGATTTTTGCAATTCGTTCCTGTCATTGGCAGCAGAGAACTGGAAGGAATGGTGGCCAAAGGAGGAATAGGCTTTGAGGGTAACCGGCTGGAGCGCGTGCTACGGGTGGGTGCTGCTATGGTAACCAGTGAGCTGAGATAAGGCGGGGCTTTACCTAGCAAAGACTTATAGATGACCTGGAGCCAGTGGGTTTGGCGACGGATATGTCGTGAGGGCCAGCCAACGAGAGCATACAGGTCACAGTGGTGGGTAGTATATGGGGCTTTGGTGACAAAACGAATGGCACTGTGATAGACTGTATCCAATTTCCTGAGTGGAGTGTTGGAGGCTAATTTGTAAATGACATCGCCAATGTCAGGGATCAGTAGGATGGTCAGTTTTACAAGGGTATGTTTGGCAGCATGAGTGAAGAATTCTTTGTTGTGAAGTAGGAAGCCGATTCTAGATTTCATTTTGGATTGGAGATGCTTAATGTGAGTCTGGAAGGAGTTTACAGTCTAACCAGACACCTAGGTATTTGTAATTGTCCACATATTCTAAGTCAGAACCGTCCAGAGTAGTGATGCTGGACGGGCAGGCAGGTGCGGGCACCGATCGGTTGAAGAGCATGCATTTAGTTTTACTTGCCTTTAAGAGCAGTTGGAGGCCACGGAAGGAGAGTTGTATTGCATTGAAGCTCGTCTGTAAGTGCGTGAATTGGACCATTTTCCTGTCCTGCTAAGCATTCAAAATGTAACGAGTACTTCTGGGTGTCAGGGAAAATGTATGGGGTAAAAAGTACATTCTTTTCTTTATGAACGTAGTCAAGTAAAAGTAAAAGTTGTCAAAAATATAAATAGTAAAGGATAGTACAGATACCACAAAAAACGACTTAAGTAGTACTTTCAAGTATTTTTTACTGAAGTACTTTACACCACTGTGAAATGGTGGCATTTAACAGATAAGGGAGATCATCATCTCTTATGAACATAACTGCATTTTTACTGAGTTGTTGTCTGTGATTATGCAGTGTGACTTTATACCATCCAAAATGACAGCAGAATGTTGCCATAAACTATTCAAAATGTCACTTAGTGACCTTGTCTGTATGCTAGGTATCATATTCCTAATGGTTGTTAATGCCAGGGCCCTAAACAGGGTACAATGCTTCCCCAACACTCAGCAAGAGTAGCACACACACAGGAAGTGTTAGTCTTCTGGATATGCGTTCCTCCACTATCTCAGTGTGAAAGGCCGGATAGCAACCAGTCTGGATACTAGCAGTGACACTCGGGACTCCCTCCTGTCCTGCTCTGTGTTCACACACCATGTCCTCCTGTTATCAAAGACACTGGCCGGTTGGAGCAGCAACTGACAAGGACACGTGTCATATCCTGTCCAGTTCCTGTCACCCTATCATAGTCTCACACTCCTGGTTCCAAACCAAGTTCCTTTGAATACTGTTAGTCCAGCCTAAAATCCTTAGTGGGAGTAAGCAGTCACCCCAAAATTGTTGCATGATGTAAATTAGATAAAAGTCTGAATAAAACGCTGCCTAATTTCTACTGTATCTTGTTTTATGCTTGATAATCTTTTAATGACCCTTGTTTGATCGTATTCAAAAGTATTTATCACCCAATGTTAAGAATAATGAAGTTAAGCTACTCAGCTGTGCTGGCCCAGTTTCCCCAAAACATCTTAAGTCTAAGTTCATCTTTAGAACCTTAGGATCCTATGGTTCTAAGATGAATTTAGCCTTAAGATGCTTTTGGGAAACCTGGAATTGTATTTTAGTTATATGAGTGCCCCCTGGTGTTGATACACTAAACTACAGTTAATTTCCCCCAGTAGAATGTCCTGAGCAGTCCCCACTTTGGCTCACCATCCTCATCCTCATTCAGAGAGGAGCATGTTTTTGACAAAAAGCACCGAGGATCTTCACACTGGATAAAAAAAGATTTGAATACAGAACGAATACATCCATGGTTGAGGGCTTCTAAGATCTAGTAATATAAACTCCCCACAACATTTTCAAAAGCAGAAACATTTAACACTGCCACACGTAGTGGTCACTTCAATATATACTGAAAATCCTTCTTCCTCTGTCGGCCCCAATTACCATGAAAAATAAAAAAGCAGCCCTCTTCAGAGGGACTGTCAAAGTCTCCAGGGGATATTAATCTGCTCCCTTCCCTTCTTCTCGTGAGGTGCAGGTGCTGCGGAGAGCAGGTCTGTGGAGGAGGTGTAATCCTATGGTACCTGACAGAGCACTTTCCCACAGAGACAATAAACCCTATCCATCACCTCCACCCACCTCCACCAGCGAACACCACGGCACAGAAAGATGACAAATGACATTGATTTACTTTTGGAAAACAGCTACCGCTGAGCTGAGGTTCATTGCTCCTCACTTCAAAGTGATTATTTTGTTTGCGGGAGGACCAGTGGAGCGGTGTGTGTGCGTGTGTGACAAATGCTCTTCATCTTATTGGTGAGCTGGCTTGATCAAAGGAGCCCACTCCCTGGAACTGTCAGTGCCCAGCCTTCCGTAGGCATCCCAGCTCAGCCTGCATTCAGGGAGACAGTAAATTACTTTTTCTTTCTTCAGAGGCCAGGCAGACAATAATTGTGCTGTGATGGTCTGTCAGACTAATGAAAATACCTGGAGGGGAGTCACTGGCATTTTAATAACTTCATTATGTTTCATTCATTCATTAGATTAAAACCTTCTCCGCTCTGAGTAGTTTTTGGAGAAAAAAATTCCACCGAGTACAGCTATTGTTAGGCCTATTGAGCTGTTGCCTGTCTTTTTGGGCTTTACATGAGCAGAGAGTGTGTTTCAGTAATGTTTGAGAACGATACTTGAAAGACGATAAAGAAATGTATAGGTCAGTTAGGATCACCACTTTATTTTAAGAATGTAAAATGCCAGAATAATAGTAGAGAGTGATTTATTTTTTACCTGTACATAGCCCATCTATAATTTAGCCCAAACAACTACCTCTTTACCTACTGTATTTATTTATTTTGCTCCTTTGCACCCCATTATTTCTATCTCTACTTTGCACCTTCTTCCACTGCAAACCAACCATTCCAGTGTTATTTTTTTTACTTGCTATATTGTATTTACTTCGCCACCATGGCCTTTTTATATATATTTTTATTTATTTATATATATATTTTGTTTGCCTTCACCTCCCTTATCTCACCTCACTTGCTCATATTGTACATAGACTTATTTTCACTGTATTATTGACTGTATGTTTGTTTTACTCCATGTGTAACTATGTGTTGTTGTATGTGTCGAACTGCTTTGCTTTATCTTGGCCAGGTCGCAATTGTAAATGAGAACGTGTTCTCAATTTGCCTACCTGGTTAAATAAAGGTGAAATAAAAAAAAATAAAAAAAAATCAGCTTTTATTTCTTTCATCACATTCCCAATGGGTCAGAAGTTTACATACACTCAATTAGTATTTAGTAGCATTGCCTTTACATTGTTTAACTTGGGTCAAACGTGTCGGGAAGCTTCCCACAATAAGTTGGGTGAATTTTGTTCCATTCCTCCTGACAGAGCTGGTGTAACGGAGTCAGGTTTGTAGACCTCCTTGCTCGCACACGCTTTTTCAGTTCTGTCCACACAATTTCTATAGGATTGAGGTCAGGGCTTTGTGATGGCCACTCCAATATTTTGACTTTGTTGTCCTTAAGCCATTTTGCCACAACTTTGGAAGTATGCTTGGGGTCATTGTCCATTTGGAAGACCCATTTGCGACCAATCTTTAACTTCCTGACTGATGTCAGGAAGAGATGAGATGTTGCTTCAATATATCCATCCTCGTGATGCTATCTATTTTGTGAATTGAACCAGTCCCTCCTGCAGCAAAGCACCCTCATAACATGATGCTGCCACCCCCGTGCTTCACGGTTGGGATGGTGTTCTTCAGCTTGCAAGCCTCCCCCTTTTTCCTCCAAACATAATGATGGTCATTATAGCCAAACAGTTCTATTTTTGTTTCATCAGACCAGAGGACATTTCTCCAAAAAGTATGAACTTTGGCCCCATGTGCAAACCGTAGTCTGGCTTTTTTATGGCGGCTTTGGAGCAGTGTCGATATAGAACTAGTTTTACTGTTGATATAGATACTTTGTAGCTGTTTCCTCCAGCATCTTCAGGTCCTTTGCTGTTGTTCTGGGATTGATTTGCACTTTTCGCACCAAAGTTCGTTCATCTCTAGGAGACAGAACGTGTCTCCTTCCTGAGCGGTATGACGGCTGCGTGGTCCCATGGTGTTTATACTTGCGTACTATTGCTTGTACAGATGAACGTGGTACCTTCAGGCGTTTGGAAATTGCTCCCAAGGATGATCCAGACTTGTGGAGGTCCACAATTTTTTTTCTGATGTCTTGGTTGATGTCTTTTGATTTTCCCAAGATGTCTAACAAAGAGGCAGTGAGTTTGAAGGTAGGGCTTGAAATACATCCACAGGTACATCTCCAATTGACTGAAAATATGTCAATTAGCTTATCAGAAGCTTCTAAAGCCATGACATAATTTTCTGGAATTTTCCAAGCTGTTTAAAGGCACAGTCAACTTAGTGTATGTAAACTTCTGACCCACTGGAATTGGGATACAGTGAATTATAAGTGAAATAGTCTGTCTGTAAACAATTTTTGGAAAAATGACTTTTGTCATGCACAAAGTAGATGTCCTAACCGACTTGCCAAAACTATAGTTTGTTAACAAGAAATTTGTGGAGTGTTGAAAAACGAGTTTTAATGACTCCAACCTAAGTGTATGTAAACTTCCGACTTCAGCTGTATATGCACATTGTTTGTACAATAGTTACTCCCAAAATGTGATATACATTCTAGGTTAGTTTATCTTTGCAAACTGTTTGTACAAGTGAGACATGAGTCTATCTATAATGGTTGCCTGGCTCTTTTCCGCCCAGTAGGTCTATATATGCTTATGGTACTGAGTTGTCACCTGTCATCTTGTGCTTTGGATGAACAGAACATGTCATGTTCCAGTAACACAACCGTGTTGGAGAATAAACCTGAGTGCCATAGCAACATGCCCGCATATTGATTCCAAATGGACTTTGCAGAATGATACCTATTCATATGCTAATCACCTGTTTCAATCTGAATTGAGAAATTATTTTAAAAAGTATGAAAATGTGAAACATTTGCTTATAATTGTATGAAAAGAGATGACTGGTGTCCATGCTAAAGCAAGCTATTCACACTCACTATCAGTTTTTCTATTTTTGCAATCTGTGTGTAAGTGAGACAGCCTGTAATGGTTGTGAAAGCAGTGAGTGATGTAATGGTCTTTGAAGTAGAGGGTCTAAGAGTGTAAATGTCAAACCCTTGAAGCCAGAGTCCCAATTATTTCAAATTTGTCATCATCGTTAGCTAGCAATAACATAAAACAATATATATGGGACATTTTACAAACATATCAGCCATCTTTGAACCCACCCACTCATGTTCACATGGTGTCTATCAACCAGACCCATTTCCCCATGAGCAAGATTTCACATTTACATTACATTTAACATACATTTAAGTCATTTAGCAGACGCTCTTATCCAGAGCGACTTACAAATTGGTGCATTCACCTTATGACATCCAGTGGAACAGCCACTTTACAATAGTGCATCTAGATCTTTTAAGGGGGGGGGGGGGGGGGGGCAGAAGGATTGCTTTATCCTAGGTATCACCACACACACACACACACACACACACACACACACACACACACACACACACACACACACACACACACACACACACACACACACACACACACACACACACACACACACACACACACACACACACACACACACACACACACACACACACAGACGCCAGGATATATTAACATCTGCATGGTCAAACAACACCCTAAATCTGACTCAGTCCCTAGGATAAACAATCTGATACATCATTATCAGCAAACAAAGCCTGCAGTGTAGCACTGTTATCCCCATCTCTCAGTCAGTCTGGCCGGCTGGGATGACTGGATGTCTGGCCCACATTTCTCCGCAGGCTGCAGTACCCTGCCAGACACTCTAGAGGGCAACGCCGCTCACAGGTTCAGGCCCAGACCAACCGCAACATCTCCCCTAGGCCTCCGATTACAGGGAGAGAAAACAGGCTGCCTTCCTCTTCCTGGTTACTGCAGGATGGGACCCCTGCCAGCCTCCACTCAAATATTACACACACAGAGAAGAATGAGTGGAAACCCTATGGAGCAAAATACAGGCTACAAACATTCAGACCTGGCCTGTGCCATTTCATTCCTGGTCTTGGAGAGTGGAAGTGGAAGTGTTTTTTCCTTCAGTAGGCCTAAATAATATAACCAGCAAGATTTCACAATGGCAGTCAATATGTCTGTCTGCATCAAACAATGATAGATGTAACTCAAAAAGAGAGATAAGATATAGAAGGCCATAAAGCACTGCTTTTGATAAATCTGCCAAGCGCATTTATATTCTGATGTGAAAATGTATATTTTAAAAGAAAAATAAGCCAAGGTGAAGGAAAGACCGTAAAATACGCACGAGATTGTCTCTTTAAATGCTATTGTCAAAGACGACAGGCAGGTGTCAAAGGTTAACAAAGGAGATGTAAATACAGACGGCCTTCTTCTCTCCGGTCCCCAAGGCATTATGGGGGAGTTATCAATGTCAGACAGATGCAAGCGGGCGGTGTGGGTGTGGGAGAGCCGTGCTATCCTTGTTTGATTGGGTTGAAATGTCCACTCTACCCCAACAGCACACACCCACACGGCACATCAAAGCTGTCAGTCTCCTCATGCCCTTAGCTGTAAATCAAACACGTCCTCCAGCTCCCAGATCTATACCGTGGGTTTCACACCCCACCCCCGGCCTCCCATTTCTGACACATAATGAAAAATACATATTTCAAAGTCACTCCTGTCTAATCCTTTTTCTAACGTCTCAGGAGAGACTCGGAGACAGGTCAAGGTTGAGGTGAAAGCAACCAGGCACAGAGATGTCGATGAAATAATTATTTGAATTTCTAATTCTGAATCATCAATCATGTTTGGTCAGATATGTCTTGTTTGTTTTTATATTCAGTCTTTAGAGGGTGCAAAAAAAAAGAACAAAACATCCGCAGAATGTGGGAAATTGCAAATGAAATGGCCGGGCACTCACACCCATAACAATCTAGTGTTGTATACACTTCTATTTCCTGCATCAAATATTCAAGAGCAGATTAAATCAGAGGAGTCCCTTCCCTGGAGTGACCCCTCCCTCCCCTGTGATGTCTGGGACTATGGCTACAGTGACCATACTGATTATACACTCCGATATGATGATTGTAGATGCCCTATGACAATATGCTCACATATATGTCTGAGTATGCACACAAGCATAATAGCATGTGCATGTAATGAGAGTACATAGAAGCACCTCGGAAAATAAGGCACTGAGCTGGATGTGCGCCAGGCTCACCTGCTCGTTGAGGACAGTAAGAGTAACCATGTGTAAAAACAAGCACACCATTGAGGAGTATGCTTACGCTGGGAGAACCCCTCAGCCCTGTGTAGCGGTCAGCCTCAGAGCTAGGAGTCCGAGGCAGGGCAGTAGAACGCCGAGTGAATGGACAGGCAGACATCCACTGCCTGCCAACTTGTCAATATTTGCTCTAATAATTGCCAGGTGCTGTATGATCCTCCAAACCCCCCCCTGTAATAACAGTCAATCAGAGTTCCTCAAATAAGAAGCCGTAGTCTGCGAGCACATTCAGTTTTTATTTCAAATAGGCTGTACGTTTCCACGCTTCTTTTTACGAGGTGTGAGACACAATTCCTTTTTCGTAGAAGTTTAGTTTTCTACGAGATGTGTTCAGGGTCTCCAAAAGAACACACAGGCAGGGGGAAGTGTACTGTAGTAGCCACCGCATAGCTTCAGGGTCGTCACTGCTACTGTCCAGGATACAGCTCACGTACTGCAAAGCAAAGAAAACATGTCCCCTTGATGAAGAGATGTTCCCCTCCTACCCTACCATGCAGGTTTTAGAGCACGGCCTGAAGGAAATGTACAGCTGCTCCCCAAACGACCATGAGATGACTTGTCTGCTGATACAGTCTATGGCTGAGATGTCATTTGGTGCAAGGTGTGCATTGCCTTACTTCAAAGGGGGAGTTAACATAGCGCCAAAAACAGATCTCACTTGAGAGTCATCACCTATGTATTTCACACTTTCAAATACACACTTTGATTCAGCAAAAATGTTTGTCTACTTTTTTTGAATTCTGTCAAGTGACCACCGTTCCAAATGAAGCTTCTCTGACTGAGAGCACGTTGCCTGAGGAGGAATGTACCCGTTGCTCTCTGGGTGCAGCGGAGGCAGCTGCGGTGGACCTTTAACCATTGATTTATTATTCCCCAGCACATTCTACTGCTTTGTGTCAGTACACTATTTTGTTTTTGCCCCGGAGCGCTGAGCCTGATCTCAAAAGGAGACATGTCATAAAATACAGTAAACACAATGTTGAAATTATTACAAAATACCCACAAAACATGTGGCTTAGAGATTTATGAAACCATCATTCAATTACGTGTGTTTTGAAAAGAGGCCAGACTCCCCTAAACCCTACTGCTTTGGGTTGGCCAGCCAGTCTTTGTTTGCTTTTCACTTTACAGATTTATGTAACTCTAGTGCACAGCGATATTGATGAATTATGCCTCCGTTACTCTCCTCGCATTGTGTAGAGAGAGAGGACACATTTTCACCATCTGTTTCTTCTCCCAAACGGAGAATCCATACACCTTTTCCTCATCTGTTCTAGTACAATCCAGACATAATCACATGTAATACGTTATAATGGGAACTGACATTTAAATGCCCAGATGTTAGTCATAAGATATCTCCATGCAATACATCACATTCCACATTCAAATGTCTCTGTACTTCCTAGTTTCACCATGCAAGGCATTCTTTAAAAAAAAAAAAGGTGCTCCTGTCCAATGTTAGTGACAGTAAATAAAGTGTGTTTGGAGTGAGTGGCCTGGGTATAGGCTTGAATCCCAAAGGGATTCTCATTCTTTATGTACTGTAGTGTGCTTTTTTTTAACCTATAGGGAATAGGGTGCCATTTGGGACACAGCCATGTTGTGCAGAATGGACCATACCAGAGGCTCATGGTGCTAGCTGTGTCAGGAAGGTCCAGCCAGCAGGACTTAAACAAACACAGCTGTTGGTTATTATAACACCGCTGTCTCTAGACAAACATTATCGTTAAAATGCATTTGATGGGCATTCTATTAATTAAGCAAATATTCACCCCGAGTTATTTCTGCAATGTATAATTATTAGTTTTTTTTTAATGTTTATTCACATTCTAGACATTCCACCCCTGTCTCTTCTCTCTTCACTCACGTCAACCTGACATTGTGCACCCAGTCTCTTTTGCTGTCACTGACGATTAACCCCACAGAAATGACGGCGGTGCTACCTGAATCTAAATGTAATAAAGCCATGCCCAACTCTAAAATGACTTTAGAGAAGCAGTCAGATACGGAGTTTCCAACAAGTTGCACTTGTGATTAGCCGGTGTGAAGGACTCCTGTTCCACTAATTCCTTGGCTCACTGGCCTTTTAATGGGATTAAACTACTACCACAGCCAGATAAACTGGATTCCCATATCACTCCTGGCAGGAGGGCCTAGGTTATTATCACTGGAGGAGCTACCGAGTGGAGGAGAAGAGAGGGAGTGACCGATGGAGGAAGGGAGAGGAGGAGAGAATTAAAGATGGGAGGTGATTAGGCTAGATTAGGGGCCCTGGTGTCCACATCTCAGCTCTAATCAGTCCACAAGGAGAGAAAGTGCGAAGAGAGAGAGAGAGGAGGGAGGGAGGGAGGGAGGGAGGGAGGGAGGGAGGGAGGGAGGGAGGGAGGGAAGGAAGGAAGGAAGGGAGTGGATGATGAGTCCAAAAAGCCATGGTGCCCCACCGAGAGGAAAGAGAAGTAACTACAGTAATCAGTCCCCTATGAAATGGACTGAAGAAGACAGTGGAGCTGTACTGTGGAAGTAGTGCCTTTGTAGGATATCATTACTATAATAAGCTTCAGACAGATTCCACTAACGTACTACTTGAACAGAAGCATTTACAACTAACTGATAAAGGTGCTATCTAGAACCTAAAAAGGTTATTCGGCTGTCCCCATAGGAGAACCCTTTCGATAACCCATTTAGGTTCGAGGTAGAACCCTTTTTGGTTTCAGGTAGAATTGTTTTGGGTACCATGAAGACACCTTTGGGAAAAGGTTTCTACATGGAACTCAATAGGGTTCTACCTCGAACCTAAACAGGTTATTGAAAGGGTTCTCCTATGTGGACAGCCAAAGAACCTTTTTAGGTTCTAGATAGCACCTTTATCAGTTAGTTGTAAATGCTTCTGTTCAAGTAGTACGTTAGTGGAATCTGTCTGAAGCTTATTATAGTAATGATGTCCTACAAAAGGCACTACTTCCACAGTACAGCTCCACTGCCATTCAAAGGGTTATCCTACGGTGGACAGCTGAAGGAACCCTTTTGGAATCATTTTTTTCTGAGACTGTAAGATAATGCTAATGCTACGAATCCAGTGTCTAGACCACAGTATGACACAAGGGGATGGATAGCAGGCTATACAATGATACCCTTCTGCTCATATAATGCTACAGCACAATCACTTTTGCATGATACAGTATCAGCCTGATGATCCCCTTTAATGATCCTCTTTCAGGGCTCTTGGCAGTAGAGCGCTTCTCCCATAGAATGAAAGAGATCATATTCTCTGGCTTCGCCCCCTCTCTCCTTCCCACGTCCTTCAGCAGTGTGTGTTTTGTAGCAGTGTGTATTGTAGTACACAATATACAGTAAGTGGCAGTTGGTGCCGACCCCCCCCCCCCCTGGAGCAGTGTAGTAGGAGTGGTGATGGGTGATGCCAGACCCCATGTGAATAATAGGAGCCCTGTACGCTGGCCCAGCTGCTCCTGGTTGGCCTCTGCACAGCCAAAAGGCGAACAGCGGGGACTCTTACAGTCGACGTTCCACACAGATAGCACACTCTGCTCTGCCACTGGCCAGTCATAGGCCAGTACAGGCACACAGCCAATCATAGCAGAGCATGGCATGTGGCGATATCTCAGGCCTCTGCCCATCTGCTTCCTGGCCTATGTGACCTTGGAGGTGACCTCTCTTGGCGGATGTGACAGACTAGACCTGGGATGAAGTCAGGATGATGTCTGAGTGCAGGACTGACCCCTGGTTAACACGCAGCCTGCATTCAGAGGGAATATCTGAAACGTGGACTTGTATGACGGTTATTGCATGACATCGTTTTTTTCTCCCACAACAGCATGCATGTCAGAACTATTTGTACAACACAACAAGTTATTGTTGTAACACACCACTAACTCACATCTGTTTGGATCTCATTCTCCTTCCTCTGATGAAAACCAGAGGCCTGTACCTCAGACAGGTTTCCGAACAGAAACAGAAAGAGACACTTCTGGTAATGAGACGCATGACACCGGCTGACAGTCAAAAGACAGCTATCGACCTGGTGTAATAAAACTGCCAGGAGATTCACTATTCCCCTGTCAAGATGTGAACGGCGCAGAGCAGACTGACTGACAGAGAGACGGTCCCCACTTCATTTCCCCTGCGTATCAAGCAGCCGCGGTGTGCATAGAGCAAATCAACAGGACGTCAACTGATAAGTCAAGTAAACACTGAGCGAAGGTGACAAACTGTCAAAAGCAGAGAGCGGCGCTCTGGGAGATAGGATGAGAGGAGAGGCCTTAGCTGAGGTGGAATGCTTACCAAACACATAGATAAACCACAGAGCAGAAACATATCTCACACAGGTGGGGTGGCTAGGATGAGAAGTGCATCCGGTCATTCCCTTGTATGATATGTTTAACCCATGGTACACAGGGGAATTGCCTGGTGGGATCTGGAATGTGGGTGGATGAGAGGAAGCAGGGGCACCGCTAGAGACAAATATTTCCCCATGGCTCAGGTCTGGATGGTGGAGGGCGGTGGGATCACATCCTTGAGAGGAAGCTAGACAGTGTTTGGGTAGGGGTGGATGAAGGAGGTGGATGGAGTGATAGGTTAATGATGTAAGGAGAGTGGGTGGTGGTTGGGGTGGATGGTATAGAAGGGGGGTAGTGACTGTAGCTTGGGTGGTTCAGTCGACACACTGACCAGCAGATTAAGGTGGAGGTGGACCCGGAGGTGGAGCCGGAGCTGGAGGTGGAGGTGGACCATTACCACACCACACCACACTGCTGGGGCTCAACTCTCAGGAAGTCAGCCCGCTCTGTCCCCACATTCCTCCAACAGATGTTTGACAGAGAAAATATTTCCAGAGCTGGGAGGGAAGGAAGGGAAAATAAATGTTTTATGATATGTCATACTGGAGGTAGCGAAAAAATGTATAAAACACACACAAGATGATATTACGGTCAATTTACTGTTCTCACGGAGTCTTCACAAGTTTGGGCCAGACCACTGAACAGTATGTCTATTCAGAGTTTCCTCAATCTTTCCCAGGTTTCACTGTGTCACTGCTCTGAGGTGTATTCCAGCTGATCTGTATCCATTCATCAATCATCCATCCACCAGCCTGGTGAGAGGACTGTGCATGGGTGCATTCTGTTCAGGTCCCTGACACTAACAACGATTAGTGTGTTTGTCTACCATTAGGAATACGACACATAGCTTATATGTCACAGGTGGGACTCATTTGCAATTTTTTTACCTAACAATCATTTCTATTGGTTAATTACCTGGTCATGTGACTTGAGCTGTATGTATTTAAACCCCCCTGTTTGGTGTTTCTTGGTGGTCGCCCACAGGAAGTGATGCAGTCTGGGGAGGTGTGGTTGAGAAGAGCATGTAATGGTGGCAATGGGTCAGAGCATATGGCTAAAATGCAGTTAGTATGATCAAATAGAACGTATGATGAAATGGTTGCCTGCCTGCTGGACTGTGCCGCATTTTGTTTGTTTTGTGTTAGTTTGTTCTGTTGTATTTTAAATAATGTGGTTTGTAAAGCTAAAAGTATAAGAAAATGATAGTGTGGAAATATATATATTTTTTTCACTGCCTTCTTTCTCCCCAATGTTGTGGTATCCAATTGGTAGTTACAGTCTTGTCTCATCGCTGCAACTCCGTACGGAATCGGGAGAGGCGAAGCCCGAGAGCCGTGTGTCCTCCGAAATACAACCCAGCCAAGCTGCTCTGCTTCTTAACACAATGCCCACTTAACCCGGAAGCCAGCCACATCAATATGTCAGCGGAAACACCATACACCTGGCTACCGTGTCAGCGTGCACTGCGCCCGGTCCGCCACAGGAGTCGCGCGATTCCCCTAACCCGGAAGACGCTGGGCCAATTGTGCGCCGCCCCATCGGTCTCCCGGTCGCGGCTGGCTGTGACATAGCCTGGACTCGAACATCGCCTGAACGCTGTGCCACCTCGGAGGCCCGGAAATGATTTATGGAACTTAACCAAGAACGAGCATGAACTTTGATTTCAACTTGTGGAGAACCATGCCTTAAGGAAATACATGTTGACTTTTGTTGTCTCCCTCTGGTTCACTAAGCCTGCTCAACCCAAACCTAGAACTTGTCACTTCCCACCCCGTGACATTTGAATAGTTTATAGTTTAGGATGGTATAAAGTCACACTGCATAATCAGACAACTCAGTAAACATGTAGTTATGATTATATAAGATGATGTCTCTTATTTGTTTAATGCCACCATTTCGTTTATAGTTTGACCGTGCAACCAATATGATAAACAATTTACTGTCTCATGGTATTGCTGTGTAAATGTGTACGCTAGAAAATGACCCAGCAACTGACTAATGGTGGAGTAGTGTTTCTGAGGTCTGTTGGCCACAGCAGCTGTGCATGGCTGGGACTGTGCTGCTGTAACCAAGCCCATGGGAGGCAGGCAGGCCAGCGCTATGAAAGGATATATTCACCACTGCCCCACCAGCTGAGGGATACAGTCAGGTAACTGCCAAAATATCAGAAACACCAACATAGTGCCATAATAGGGCATTGGGCCACCACGAGCCAGAACAGCTTTAATGCACCTTGGCATAGATTCTACACTTGTCTGGAACTCTATTGGAGGGCTGTGACATCAATATGCTTCCACGAGAAATTCCATAATTTGCTATTTTGTTGATGGGGGAAAATGCTGTCTCAGGTGCCACTCTAGAATCTCCTATAAGTGTTTGAGATCTGGTGACTGAAACAGCCATGGCATATGGTTTACGTTGTTTTCATGGTCCGTAAACTGTTCAGTGACCACTCATTCCCTGTGGATGGGGGCATTGTCATCCTATATAGCCATGGTAGCCAAAAGAATTGCCGGCCCAGCATTTTTATACATGACCCTAAGCATGATGGGATGTTAATTGCTTAATTAACTCGGGACCACATCTGTGTGTAAGCACCTGCTTTTAATATACTTTATATCCCTCATTTACTCAAGTGTTTCCATTATTTTGGCAGTTACAAAATTCTAAAACGTGATGTCCAAATAAAGACAGGGCCTAGGATATGTGGTTTCATCTGACCATATACAACATGCCTTCTGTTTTACTCTGGTATTTGTGGAATTGGGACAGCTGCAGTCTTTATATTTAATTACAAAATGCATAAAAATAAATGCCACATTCCAAAGACACAGGTTGATTTTGCCTAGGTTAGCTGCAATGCTTCCTCAACACTCAGCAGGAGTAGCACACACACATTGTATTACTCTGGAGCCAGAATAATGCAATGCACAGCACATTCACTTCACTTTGTCCAATTGTATCTCTTTTCGCTGTAGACAGGAACAATTGATGAAAAACCTTGAAAGTGTGACAAGTTTTCCCAGCATGCCCATGGACCCTACTATGCACACTCCCGGTTCTACACCAAGGTCCATAGAGTTCTGTTAGTCCATCTCTAATATGTAACAAAGCAGTTGGATGGAATTGAATGCAGTAGTTGGATGACTTGATGTCTTGTTTTGGACCATGTCAGATGGGAGAAGCTAAGTGGTCTTTATCAGGCAGAATAACAGTGCCAGCCCAGTCCAGGGTTTATATGGGAGAATGTGTGTGATTCCTAAATGGTACCCTACATGAGAAATAGGGTACCATTTGGGATGCAGCTGTGGTCTTATCACCCAGAATACAAGCGCCAGCCAGCGCGCCAAGTACGGGGTGCTTTATATGGGAGCCCCTCTCTAGGGCAGCATTTCCCAAACTCGGTCCCGGGGACACCAAGGGTTGCACATTTTGTTTTTTGCGCTAGTGGTAGACAGCTGATTCAAATAATGGACTCTTCATTAATCTTTTTATTATTTGAACCAGCTGTATAGTGCTTGGTCAAAAAGAAAAACGTGCACCCCTTGGTGTCCCTGGGACCGAGTTTGGGGAGTGCTGCTCTGTGGGGAGGACCCAGTGCTCTGAGCTCTCTGAACAGAAACCTCATAAACACCAGGGACCAATTAAGCTCTATTTTCTGGGCTGTTTTGATCCAAAGTGAATCGAACACCCTGCTGAGACAACAATTTTCTCCTCTCAGAAAAATGTGCCTGGTCAATTATCTAACTACTCCGTAACCATTCAGTGTTTTATCTAGCAATTGAAGTCAAAACGACCGGTCAACAAGTTTCAGTTTCCCCCAGAATGTTGTCAACATGCATTTGTCTAAGGGACGAGTTGTATTTGGAAAGGCTCTAATACAAGACATAGTCCGTTGGAGTGTTATGACATTTAGATCGTACTGTACATTTACGCCCCGCACTGAACCCCCCCCCCCTCTCTTCTGTGTTGTTGAGTTTGAACATCCTCATAATGGAAGGAAAACATGGGCTGGGAGAGATCAATATCCATTCTGTTATTATTGCTTCTGTGGCTTAGAGACGCTGGTGGAGCATGGCCAGAGGCAGCAGGCAGCATGTCACTCAAAAGACCAGAGAGGAGAATCCTGTCTGAGAAAGACAGTAACAAAACCGGGTTGACAGATAATGCACTATAACTCAACGTCGATGTGTAGTAACGGAGTATTGAGGGGTGATGATGATGATGCTGCTGCTGATAATCATCATTATTGAATAGTGTTGTCTGCCCAATACATAGTGCATATTACTAAATGCTGTGATCTATGGAATGTCTTGAGGATGTGTGCTAGTTAGTACACCTACATGAATGCCGACAACATACACCTTAACCCTTGATAAATGTACTCCTAAGTGGAAGAGGAAATGTTTCCCCTATTCTGCCACTGATTCTTAACAGAGAAAATATGAGCTTCCTCTAACTCTTACCATGTTAGTCATGGCTGCTGACCAGTAGTGTCATACCCCCCACTGTCTGTACTTGTGTCATACCCCCCACTGTCTATACTGGTGTCAAACCTCCCATTGTGTGCTGCTGTCCACACTGACCAGACAGTCTCCTACAGCAGCCCCGGTGTCTGAGCAGACTGCCCTTAGTCGGGATACAGTCACTATGCTAGAGCAGTGAGGACTGGCTAGCAGTTGCAGTATCAACTCTAATCTGTGTTTTATTCAATGCATTTTTGGATTGGCTATTGCTTGATCATACAGTATTGCACTTATTGAATGTAATGCATTACATTCACAACTCCAACACAACTCCAACAGTGCTTGATTCCAAGCAGAGTCAATATCTCCTGCTCATCCCACTGTTTTCTCTGAAATCACCAGGGCACATTCATCTCTGTGGTCAGAAACAACCTCTGTAATCTATTGCCACTAAGATATGCAGGGGCAGGATTGTAAAACAGGGATGTGAGGCCATTACTTCTCTGTGTCTCTGTGTTTACCCCATGGTCATGGTGTTGCCTAAAGGTCTTTCACACCCCTGCTGAATCTCAACTCTCTGCTCCATCTCTCTAGGTGGTTCAACAACTTCAATGTTTATTAGGGAAGTTGCTTTTTTCTAGACAGCTGGTACCGTGTTAGAAAGAAAAGTTTATAATTTGCTTCCTGCGTATGTTCCTTTCCCACTGAGGATGTTGCACACTCACATATGCTATTGCAATTCGAGATGAAGCCCAATTGAATATTTTTTCTCTCTAAAAAACAAACAATAAGTGCACATGCGCGAATGTGCATGCACGCCATGCAGACAAGCACACACACACGTAAGCACATGATGCACCTTCACATGCACACCGCACACAGTATTGTAACATTTACTTCAGAAAGAATTCACAACCCTTGATTTTTCCATATTTTGTTGTGTTACAGCTTGAATTTTAAATGGAGTAAATTGAAAATGTGTGTCACTGGCCTACACACAATACCCATGTTTTTTTTTTTTTTTTACAAACTGATAAAAAATGAAAATCTGAAATGTATTGAGTCAATAGGTATTCAGGCCTTTTGTTATGGTAACCCTAAATAAGTTCAAGAGTAAAAATTGATTTTTAAATGACTACCCCATCTCTGCACCCCACACATACAATTATCTGTAAGCCCCTCAGTCGAGCAGTGAAATTCAACCACAAAAACCAGGCAGGTTTTCTAATGGTTCGCAAAGAAGGGCAACTATTGGTAGATGGGTAAAAATAAAAAGCAGACATTGAATATCCTTTGAGCATGGTGAAGTTATTATTCATACTTTTGATAGTGTATCAATACCCTCAGTCACCACAAAGATTCAGGCACCCTTCCTAACTCAGGTGCCGGAAAGGAATGAAACCGCTCAGGGATTTCATCATGAGGCCCATGGTGATTTTAAAACAGTTACAGAGTTTAATGGATGTGATAGGAGATAACTGAGGATGGATCAACAACATTGTAGTTACTCCATGGTATAAATGACAGAGTGAAAAGAAGGAAGCATGTACAGAATAAAAATATTACAAAACATACATTTGCAAAACGGCACTAAAGTAACACAGAAATTGTGGCAAAGAAATACACTTTATGTCCTGAATACAAAGCGTTATGTTTGGGGAAAATCCAAAGCATGGTGGTGGCTGCATCATGTTATGGGTATGCTTGTCATCTTCTAGGACTAGGGAGTTTGTTAGGATAAAAAGAAACAGAACAAAGCAAAGCACAGTCAAAATCCCAGAGGAAAACTTGGTCCAGGGTGCTTGACATCAGACACTGAGAGACAAATTCACCTTTCAGCAGGACAGTTACCTAAAACATATAGCCAAATTATCAAGGCACAAGGCCAGACCCAGATGCAGACACAGGAGGCAGATGGTTGGAGTCTTACAGTGTTTAATAATCCAAAGAGGTAGGCAAGAGAATGGTCGTGGACAGGCAAAAGGTCAAAACCAGATCAGAGTCCAAAAGGTGCAGAGTGGCCGACAGGCTCGTGGTCAAGGCAGGCAGAATGGTCAGGCAGGCGGGTACAGAGTCCAGAAACAGGCAAGGGTCAAAACCGAGAGGACTAGAAAAAGGAGAAGAGCAAAAGGAATACAGGAAAAACATGCTGGTTGACTTGACTAAACATTCAAGACGAACTGGCACATAGAGACAGAAAACACAGGGATAAATACTCTGGGGAAAATAAGCGACACCTGGAGGGCGCGGAGACAATCACAGGAACAGGTGAAACAGATCAAGGCATGACACAAATATACACTGGAGTTGCTTACTAAGTTAACATTGAATGTTCCTAAGTGGCCTAGTTACAGTTTTGACTTAAATCGGCTTGAAAATCTATGGCAAGACTTGAAAATGACTGTCTATCAATGATCAACAACCAACTTGAGTGGGCTTGAAGAATTTGTTAAGGAATAATGGCCAAATACTGTACAATCCAGGTGTGCAAAGCTCCAAGAGTCTTACCCCGAAAGACTCACAGCTGTAATCTCTACCAAAGGTGATTCTAACATGTATTGACTCAGGGGGTTGAATACTTATCTCATCAAGATATATTAGTGTTTTAGTTTCCATAATAAAAAAATTAAATACAAACATTAATTGTTCTTCCACCTTCAAATTCAGAGTATTTTGTGTAGATCGTTGACCAAAAAAGGACAATTAAATCCATGTTAATCCCACTTTGTAAGAAAGTTCAGGGGTGTGAATACTTTCTGAAGGCACTGCATGTCAGTTCAGTTATTTTAATTCCATTTTGTTAATTTTTTTCCTGTGACTTTATGTGCACATTTTCTCTAGAAATAAATCAGTTCAAGCCAGAACTGTATGATGTAGTAGGGAGTTGCAGTTTCCAACAAGTCAATATTCTAAATAGTTTAGCACAGAAAACATAGTAATTAACTACAATGACCATAATTCATTGCACACCTTCTTGTCCGGTCAGTGTTTTACACTTGCAATGTAAAAGAGACAGAAGAATGCGTGATGAGGGATCGAGAGCAGTTGCTTCACAAAATACATGACCTAAGTGATTGATAGTCGGTATTCAGCAGTCATAAAAGTATGCCTTGTTTACTTTGAAGAACTACGAGTGAATAGTGATTTTGTCAGACAGCATAGGCAGCAGCTCTATAGAGATGAGATGATGACTTGTAATGAAATAACAAAGTAATAAAATAAAATATATGTAATATACACAACAACTGAAATATTTTACTAAGGTAAAGTAATGTGAATAAATGATGGTTAATAAGTGATCAGCAGTAATAGGATGTCACTACCATCATGGGACTTTACTAACTAGTTTATTCTGTGTTGTTACATGCTGAATTTAATGTAGAAAAACATTTTTGAAACCGAAATCGAAAACCCAGATGATTTTGTAATGATCAAACTGAAACCAACCTCAAAGAGCACTAATAGCTCAGCACTATACGATAAGTAATTTTAACTTCCACTCTCTTGTACTCAGACAAAGTGATTTGACATTTGATATACAGGCTGACTAGCTCAGCAGGATTGTGAAATTGTGTATGGCAGGTTTCCATGAATCTAACGACTGTTGTCATCTGACATCATTTCAGGGGCCCCTGCTCTGTTGTACTTTCAACACCATCCCTCCAACAGTAGTCAACTAACAGAAAATGGCATCTGTGAAAAGACCAGCTTCTTGGCTGTAATTTTCTAATCAATAGTCAAACTATTTAGTAATTGCTGTTTAGTGATATTTGGAGAATAAAAGGCAATTTCCTTTTTGACCTGCAGGTCAGAGCTTGTTATAAACAGGATCTCCAGTCAACCTGGGGCCAAAATGTCTCCCAGCACGCCAGGAAAATAGCAACCACATAATATGCTGCTTCTCTCCGGATATGGGACCAAATCCTTACACTATACAAATATTTCAGGAGAGCGAGAGAAAGGGAACATGAAATAGTAGATCAAGTTGGCTTATAGTCAAAGCCCAATAACCGACGTTGGAGCATTGCTGCCAGGTTCGGTTTTCTTTCAAACAGCCATGGTCGTGAAAGTAGGAGGCACAGTAGTACAGATGGTGAATGGGGTCGGGGGCCGTGTCTCGGGGGCAGTGTCTCGCCCGCTCCGCTCACTGTCAGGTCCTTTTCAGCACTCCATGCACGGGCTTGGGCTCAACCACAGCCTCCCTGTGAAAAGAGCAAGGATTAAGACAGTTAGAGACAAAGACAAAGGGGACACATTGCCTCCCTTTCCCCTTAGAGCACCCCCGGCCACACAATGACAGTGAACAATGGGATGATGTGTTCTTTCGGCCTAGGCCGGATGTGTCATCCCGCACTACTGTGCAGAACTTCCTAGCATTGTGTGCGGCCCTCTGCCATTGTGCCCGGGCCATACTAATACCTTACAGATATTTCACAGTGGGTGAACGCTTTCTTTCCGCCCAGGCTGCCTGGTGTTCTCTGGCAACCAGGGCCAGGAAGCAGGGAGGACCCTGGACTCATGATCCAGCAGAGCCGACCACAGCCTGTTGGCCATCACCACTGTAGGTGATGTAGAGATCCTCTTTGGGGATCCTCTTTCTGTCAATCTGTCTGTCCATCCATCTTTCCCTCCTCTATTGCTCTCTCTCTCTACCTCCTCCTGTCACCTATCACCTGTCACCTGGTCCCGTGTGGCTCAGTTGGTAGAGCATGGTTTGCAACGCCAGGGTTGTGGGTTTGATTCCTATAGGGGACCAGTATGAAAATGTATACACCCACTCACTACTGTAAGTCACTCTGGATAAGAGTGTCTACTGTAAATGTTAAACACTATATCTTTTTTAAAGAAACGTAAACGTTAAGCCTGTCAAATGGCTTCAGGCCTCTCAGTGTTTCAGAACTAAAGTGTAAGATGACATGCAGATGTCTGTCATGTTTTTTCACGGCCACAAAGCCTTGTCTGGGGAGATGTGACTGGAGGTCAGCTGAATGGGCGGCCAGAGGACAGAGGACCTGACTGACTGACTGATTGTGAGAGCTGAGCAGAACAGAGTGGGAAAGAAAATGGCCCCAGGGGGCCAAGAAAGCACTTTTTTTTCTCCGATGTCATAGAGATTTCTGTCTCTAATGAGTTGAGGCCATGGGCTATCAACTGGTTCCAAACTACAGAGGGGTGTTGTTCATTTGTTGTTCATTTGGTGTTGTTCATTTCAATTCAATTCGGGGTAATTTTGCAGCGGTAATGCTCAGAATGTGAGCCGCTGTGAAACTGTTAGTGGGATTTTTTTTCTCCACACATTCTTGTTTGATTTGATTCCATGAAACAGCTCAATGAACGTCTGAAGGATTAGATGATTTGTTGAGGTTGGTAAGCAGCATTTTTATATTTTCACACTGAACGTTAAGTGTGGACAGTCGTCAATATTTAACCTTTCCCTCAAAGTCAGTTGCACACCCAAAGCATGCCTTTTAAGTGCCCCTCTCTCCAAACAAAGGAAAACTCAAAATTTCCAAACTAGACTCGTTGCCAAAATGGAACTATCCACTGGTTGAATCAATGTTGTTTCAAAATAATTGAAAACAAATTGTAACATGGAATCAACCTGGAAAATACTTTGATAAAAGTCATAAACACTACTGGTCTCATCTTATTTTAACCAGCGTTGTAAATTAGGGTAAACCTTCAACTGAAATATATTTATTTGACTTAACCTGACTAACAGGTTGTTACATAAATCTAATTTCAACATAATCATCAGAACTATGTACAGAATATGTTGAAATTGAGTTGAAAATTCCTATGGCTGAAATACAATTGAATTTATATTTGATTATACATATTTTATTTGACCTTGTTGTAATGTTGATAGTAAAATGGTATGTTTGAATCAAAGTCATTGTTTCAACGTCATGCCATCAACCTAAATAAAGAGGTATATTAAAATAAAATGTGAAGCCATAGTCCAACGATTTCTGCCTGAACAGTGACTCCTACTGGTATATGAGGGGTAATGCACTTCAGTGAGAACAAGTCTACCAGCCAGAGGCCTACCTCTATGTACCCAACTTAGCTTTAATTCAGCTGAGCTATCATGTCAACACAGTTAGACATTAATCAGCTTCTATACTTATTTCTGTAGACTACCTAAATAACATTTATTAGTTGAAAGTAACTCCTCTAACTTGTCTTACACAAGCTGTATGTGACAGTAAATTCAGAGTGAGGTTGGGTTTATGTAGGCTACATTGACATCTGATTTGACTAAAGGACATCATTTCAACGTGAAGCCTAGTGTACTATCATTTGCCCATGCTCGATTAGATCTTTGGAAGTTTAGAAGTCAACATTAGACGTATAAATAGGATGCAAAATTCATGATATTATATACACTTTTGCCTTTGGATAATGTCTTTTATATGAAGGATGGTTGGTTGATTTCAAATTTAATCTGCAAGTTATTAATATGTTGGATTCACGTCTCCATCTCAACCAAAAATGTAAGTTGAAGAAAATGATTGAATCAGACTTTATTTGAAGTGCATTTAAAGTTTGGTTTGATTTCGTACCATTCTTTAAACTTAGATGTTTGGTTGACCTGGAGACGTGAATCCAACATATCAACACACATTTGTAGACAAACTGGATATTGAATTTTCAACGCAACAAAATATCAACATTTGAAGAAGATGTATCTTCTGCTTGGATAGTATATTATGAATAACATAAAATACAATATTAAAAGGCTAAAGTTTCTTATTAAAATCATGAATTTGGCATCCTATTTATAGGGCTATACTAGTAGGAGTTACTGTTCAGGCAGGAATCGTTGGACTGTGGCGACACATTTTATTTAAATAAGTCTTTATTTAGGTCAGGGGTTTTCTAACTGGTGTCCGCAAATGATTTTATTTTTTATTACAAATATTTGTTGGGATTTTTTGAATGTGAGAAAGAGTTATTTTATGAATATCGCTAGCTGAAACAGAATACCATCGTGGATACCATTTGTATGTCTCTGTGTCCGATATGAAGAAAGTTAGAGGTAGTTTCACAAGCCAACCCTAACTAACTAGCGTTAGCGCTATTACTGGAAGTCTACAGGAACAGTTAGTGTGCTATGCTAGTTAATATCTGACTCTGGGGAAGTAGATACATTGCTTCATTGCCAAAAATCTCGAACTTTCCTTTTAATATGGAGGAAATTATAGTCATTGGAGCTAATTACAGGGTTTTTTCTGTATAGAAAATTCTTAAGTGGATCGTTTAAGTCAAGTGTCAAACTCCACGGAGGGCCGAGTGTCTTCGGGTTTTTGCTCCTCCCTTGTACTTGATTGATGAATTAAGGTCATTAATTACTAAAGAACTCCCCTCATCTGGTTGTCTAGGTCTTAAATGAATGGACAAATCTAAGACCTGCAGACACTAGGCCATCCATGGAATGAGTTTGACCCCCTTGGTCTAAGTGGTAATTCTCGGTAATAGAAAAACAGTTTCTGTGTCAACTTAATCAACCAAAAACAAATAGAAAGTGTGCAGAAAAAATATTGAATATTAGTAATAATAATTATAAAAACTGGGATTCAGGGCACATGCCTATTGATTTTTATATAATTTTTGAGCAGATGAACATAGATGAAATGCATAGAATTTGCAGGAAATGTGCTTTATAACTGCAAAATTGTCTCTCAGCTCAAATGAAACATTTGTAGAATTGCAGAAAATGTGTTTTACAACAGCAACATGTTACCCTTTCTAGTTAATAGACTATGTTACAGTTTACACTTCCTTGTGAAATCGGTGAAAAATCTATTATATAGTGTATATATTCTTTTGCTTTCATATGATGGGGGTCCCTGGGTCACCGATTTAACTGAGTGGGGGTCCCGGGGCAAGAGCAGTTTGAAAACCCCTGATTTAGGTTGATGGCATGATGTTGAAACAATTAAGTTGATTCAAACATACCATTTTATTAACACTGGAAAAAATGTCAAATAACATACTGTATGTCTAATCAAATATGAAATTTATCATTTCAACCACTCAATATACACTACATGACCAGAAGTATGTGGACACCTGCTCATCAAACATCTCATTCCAAAATTATGGACATTAATATGGAGCTGCTATAACAGCCTTCACTCTTCTGGGAAGGCTTTCCACTAGATGTTGGAACATTGCTGCAGGGACTTGCTTCCATTCAGCCACAAGTGCATTAGTGAGGATGAGCACTGATGTTGAGCGATTAGGCCTGGCTCACAGTCGTCATTCCAATTCATCCCAAAGGTGTTCGATGGGGTTGAGGTCAGGGTTCTATGCAGGCCAGTCAATTTCTTCCACACTGATCTCGACAAACCATTTCTGTATGGACCTCGTTTTGTGCACGGCGGCATTGTCATGCTGAAACAGGCTTGGGATTTGATGCTTGGTGCTTGATTTGATGTCAGCAACAGGTGTGGCAGAAATTGCCGAATCCAATCATTTGCAGAGGTGTCCACATACTTTTGTATATATAGTATTGTGTACAGTATATTGAATATAGGGTGACATTTATTTAAAACTTTTCTATGTGAAATTTTCTACGCAATTTCAATGTATACATGTTGAAATTAGATTGATGTAACAACCTGTTATCCATGTTAAGTCAATGTATTTAAATTGTAGTTTTAATCTAATTTCAATGTTTACAACGCTGGTTGAAATAAGATGAAAACAGTAGTGGTTAATGACTTCAAATCCATTATATTTTCTACGTTGATTCCATTGCAAAATATGTTGACAAATTACGTTACACAGCGTTGACTCGACCAGTGTGTTCCCAGTTGGTAGATCTTCTCTTAGAATGGCTATCTTCCAGTACAAACAATGTTGACTGTGGCATGACATGTAACACAATACCCTCCACAGAAAAGCCAAACAGACTTTAGCCCATAACATGACACATGATCCTTGAACAATGCTTTGGAAAACCTATACACCTCAAAGAGCTTCGGCAATGTTAACTCTGCCCTCGGGGTAATACCGATGGTAAACGTAATGGATCCCAGCGACGAAGAGAAGACCGGTACAGTGAAAACAGCAAGGGGCTCAGTATCATATTGGTAAAACCACAACAGCCAGAGTAATCCCTCTCATAGTGCTGTCCCTCCGCTTGACAGACATGGGATTGACAGGTAATAGGTCTGAGAACTTGGCAGTATTATCTCCCGTTCATCACCTCATTCTAAAAGTCTTTAACGAGTTGATCATGTATTTAGATACAGTATGTCAGTGTGGTCAGTTCAGACATTTCCCTTTAAGCTTTTCTTAAATCTTCATTTTTCAAAGCTGACAGTTTACACTTCTCAAAGGATCTGGGGGACAGAAATACTTCAAACGGAGGGGTTTACGCGAGTGCATTCACCTTGGCAACCTCGATTCTACCACATTTCCTCTTCTAATAGACCAACGAGGTTTTTTGTCTGAGAAGCCTTTGAGAGGATGAAAAGAAGTTCCGCGTGAAGCTTAAGCCAACAGCTGTTTTAACAATGCAACAGAAGTGAGAATGCAACTTTTTCATGTTCAAGGCTTGCCCCTCCTGATGAAAGGGTTCTTTCATGGTGTTATATGTGTTAAAAATGGCCACTTGTATGCAGCAGACTGGAACTCGGGAGGGGGAAACGGTTCCAGATGGTCACGGCTGGCGCACAATGGAAAAACAAAACTTGGTGTGGACCGGTGTTGTATTTACATTTGTGTTGGTCCCCGGCTCTTTCCCTTTCAACATTATAGAGAGTGGTCACTCTGCTATTGCTCACACAGGTGCTTTACATTTTTTATTTAATTTAGTGGGAATATAAATTGGAAATGAAACTGCTCACATGCCAAATGTTTAGCAGACTGCAAAACCGCAGACTGAAAATTAAACACAAGCGCTATTCTCTGTGGAGAAGTTGCAGCTTACTATTTCAAAATATATAAACAACATATTTGCTTATTCTGTATGGTTTCACATAAAAACCTAAAATACAGTATATAACTATGTCACAGTAGTTACAGTGGTAGAATGCATTCCACAGAAGTGTCATAGCCCTGCTCAGCTAGATACCAGTGCTGTCTCATGTTCAAAGTGCTGTGCTTTCAGACGTATCTCTTGCCACAAGGGACTTCATTTATGACATTCTGATGCTTAGCGGGCCTCATTTCCATAAAGAGCACTCACTCTAGATTTTCAAAGGGATTTTTTCTTTTTGTCTTTCTTTTCGTTTCCAGCATATATTCCTGTGTTCGACTGTACCGCTCATACAATATCCAAACCACAAGCACATCTGTTCCTGGTCCCCTCAAAGCAGACACATCTGATCTGGTGGCAATATTCCGAGAGTACATGTGAAGTTGTAGGAACACATTACGATGAATGAATAGGTCAATTAATTCATAACAGTAGTGGTACTCTACCCCGGCGGAGTTAATGGTAGAAGGCTGTTTGATGAGTGTCTCTCTCTCTCTCTCTCTCTCTCTCTCTCTCTCTCTGACCTGTGCCAAGGCAGAGCAGTGGTTGTGTTTAAGATGCAGGATTTGCTACCCTGCTCTGGGTTTCCGTGACAGCAGAGCTCCTGTCAGCGGCTAGCTTCTGAAAGACTGTGCTCCTCCTCGCCCAGGGGGAGTGGCCATACCTTAGAGTAGTAGTCTGTGCTAACAGAGAGTGAGATTTCACTTTCAGTACTGTTGATATCTCTAAATACTGTTCAAATATTTTGATTGGCCATTATATTAAACAAGTCTGGACTGGGTCTGCTTCCAAAGAAAAACATGCTTATATGAATATAAGCAAATTGTATGTGAACATCGTCTTATGTTTGCCAAATCTGAGATAGGTAATGGCCAAAATAGGACTTATTGTTTTGGTAAGAGATGAAAATGAAATTAAAGGTCAATAGTTTTGGCTCATCCTTACAGTGCCTGTTTTTATATTCAAAATCTCCACGTTTGAAATGTTTGCTTTTAATTTCCTGTCAGTAAGAAAAAGATGACATCTGGAAAAGATATCATCCACTCCCTTTGCTTTTGTCACTTAGTTACAGTGGTCATGGAAACAAGGCGCTAGACAAGGCAGACACCTACAGTTGAAGTCGGAAGTTTACATACACTTAGGTTTGAGTCATTAAAACTTGTTTCTCAACCACTCCACAAATTTCTTGTTAAACTATAGTTTTGGTAAGTCGGTTAGGACATCTACTTTGTGCGCAAGTAATTTTCCCAACAATTGTTTACAGACAGATTATTTCACTTATAATTCACTGTATCACAATTCCAGTGGGTCAGAAGTTTACATACACTAAGTTGACTGTGCCTTTGAACAGCTTGGAAAATTCCAGAAAATGATGCCATGGCTTTAGAAGCTACTGATAGGCTAATTGACATCATTTGAGTCAATTGGAGGTGTACCTGTGGATGTATTTCAAAGCCTACCTTCAAACTCAGTGCCTCTTTGCTTAACATCATGGGAAAATCAAAAGAAATCAGCCAAGACCTTAGAAAATATAAAGTCTGGTTCATCCTTGGGAGCAATTTCCAAATGCCTGAAGGTACCACATTCATCTGTACAAACAATAGTACGCAAGTATAAACTTTGGTGCTTTGGTGCAAAAAGTGCAAATCAATCCCAGAACAACAGCAAAGGACCTTGTGAAGATGCTGGAGGAAACAGGTACAACAGTATCTATAGTCATAGAAAAACGAGTCCTATATCGACATAACCTGAAAGGCCGCTCAGCAAGGAAGAAGCCACTGCTCCAAAACCACCATAAAAAAAACAGACTACGGTTTGCGCATTGGGACAAAGTTCGTACTTTTTGGAGAAATGTCCTCTGGTCTGATGAAACAAAAATAGAACTGTTTGGCCATAATGACCATCGTTATGGAGGCTTGCAAGCTGAAGATCACCATCCCAACCGTGAAGCACGGGGGTGGCAGCATCATGTTGTGGGGGTGCTTTGCTGCATAATCTGGATATATTGAAGCAACATCTCAACATATCAGTCAGGAAGTTAAAGCTTGGTTGCAAATGGGTCTTCCAAATGGACAATTACCCCAAGCATACTTCCAAAGTTGTGGCAAAATGGCTTAAGGACAACAAAGTCAAGGTATTGGAGTGGCCCACAAAGCCCTGACCTCAAACCTATAGAAAATGTGTGTGCAGAACTGAAAAAGCGTGTGCGAGCAAGGAGGCCTACTAACCTGACTCAGTTACACCAGCTCTGTCAGGATTAATGGGCCAAAATTCACCCAACTTATTGTGGGAAGCTTGTGGAAAGCTACCCAAAACGTTTGACCCAAGTTAAACAATTTAAAGCCAATGCTACCAAATACTACATTTTGTGTATGTAAACTTCTGATCCACTGGGAATGTGATGAAGGAAATAAAAGCTGAAATAAATCAGTCTCACTACTGTTATTCTGACATTTCACATTCTTAAAATAAAGTGGTGATCCTAACTGACTTAAGACAGGGAATTGTTACTAGGATTAAATGTCAGGAATTGTGAAAAACTGAGTTTAAATGTATTTGGCTAAGGTGTATGTGAACTTCCTACTTCAACTGTAGTTTTGAGGTGTGCTGAATACCTAAAAATGAAACAAATGCCCAAAATATAAGGAAATTATGTTATGCTTCCTTGGATAAAGTTCAGCTTAATCTTCAGTGCTTGAATGAAAATGTGCCGTGCAATCCAAGCTTCAGTAGACAAAATGAAAGCACAAAACAAAATGTCCTCAGTGCTTCTCTGGGTTAGACTCTTCATACTGTCTTTTTGAACAGTCATGGCAAATGAAAGCTCAGTCAGTTTTTTTTCTCTCTCTCTCTCTCTCTCTCTCTCTCTCTCTCTCTCTCTCTCTCTCTCTCTCTCTCTCTCTCTCTCTCTCTCTCTCTCTCTCTCTCTCTCTCTCTCTCTCTCTCTCTCTCTCTCTCTCTCTCTCTCTCTCTCTCTCTCTCTCTCTCTCTCTTTCTCTCTCTCTCTCTCTTTCTTCCCCACTCTCTCTGACAGCCATCTTAAATCCATTCAGAGATCTCAGGGGACCAGTTTTCTGCATACTCAATATGCTCGCAGCTCCTTTAGCCCACACAGTCGCCATGGCAACCGTGGACCACCTCTGGCTCCCAGTGCATCTGTCAGCCTTCCCCCACTACTCCCTCTGCCCACCCCACCCGTGCTCACCATCACCATGCCGCTCCACCTTACTACAGAGAACAGAAGGCAAGGAGCTCCATACACCTTACGCTTTGTGGTATACTGTAGTAGTTAAACCTTCATTTGATTATGAAGACCTTAGATTTACCACAAACCAAGAACTGCACTCGACATGGTTTTCAATGAAAGCCAGTACTGTGGAAAATTGGTCCGTTTAATAGATCACAAACCTCCATTTTATTTCTGCACCTTCACTAGATACGGTTGGAGATGTTACTGTAGCCGAGAGCTCTACTCTGTCTTTAAACAATTTGCAGTTGGTTTTCAGGTGCCATGCGCACCACCTGAAGAGGGCAGACTTGATCCTTTCTGTTGCAGCCGTGTGGATACTTCCTCACGTCCTCACCAAAACCATGCAAACCTGCTGTGTCACAACCACTTCTCTGAACTCAAGACCACCCATCCAGGACCCAAATTTTCTGGCCGTGATTTAAACCCTTCGAATCTCCCTCAGAAACACAGGAAACTGTACTCTGTGTGTGCACGTATGCATGCTTTGACGTGTTTGCATGAGCAGAGGGGAGGAGAGAGAGTGAGAGAATGAGAGACTCTCAGCACTCTGTCATGTTTCCCGTAGGCTTTCAGAAAAAGGCGAAACAGCATTGTGCAGTCAGCTGCGCCGAATGTATCTATTCTCTCGTAGCCATCTTCTCTTTCATGGGAGATTTTTTTCCATTGTTGTCACCAAACCCTCCCCACCCTCTACAATCTAAAGTCCCCCCCCCTCCAAAAAAACAGAACGAGGAGAGGTGGGGGTGGACGTGATCGGGCGCAGGCAGGTGGGGGGAGGGGTGTAAACTAGCGCAGTTGTAATCTGCAATTGTTACAGTCTGTGGCCTAGCTACGCTGTCACCATTCCAAATTGATTTAACCATCAATGGCAGCAGCCATTTAGATTTGTTAGAGGTCTGGCCGGGCTGCTCAAACTCAACTGAATGTGCAATGAGCCCCTCACTCCCTTTCCCACCATCTGGTATCAAAGGCCATTGTGTCCCAAAAAAGTGGAGGGGTCATCTATTCACCCCGTGGGTCAACTACAGGCTGAGATAGAGGGAGAGTGAAAGAAAGAGAGAGAGGAAAAGAGAGGGAGGGGGCTAGAGTCTTTAAGTTTTGAAGACAGCAGCTCCATAGAACAGCTCTCTCTCCACTGAAGGAGATGACTGGCTCCCCCGACGTCAATGGAGCCATTTAATCCGTCAGACTGAAAATATTTGGAATTGGAGGCATTTGTCTTCTATTATCACTGGGATGTATATGAGTTCCTGTTTAACGTCTCCTCGTGGTGGGTTCCTCTCTGCCTCCGCCGGCCAGCTCGTCTCCCTCAGGCCGTGTTTACAGGGACTCATCAGAGGCCATGCGAGGATCGTTTGACCCTCTCACAGACAAAGCACGGCTTTAAAGGGCCACACTCATAGCTTGTTTGTTTTGGCTTGGTACATTGGTTTCACAATTTTTTTGTTTGCAGACACACAAGCAGTCATCGCCGATGAGGTTTCTTTCATGTGTTGGCTGTCGTAGCGAGACACTGATTGACAGGAGCAGAGCGTGAATAAGAATGTTTTCATAATATCTACCGAGGGGCTGGTGGTGTTTATGATCAACACAAACATTTCTTAATCTAAGCCTGTTGATGTTTAGTGGGCGAGTATAGCAAGCTCAATAATAAGATGTAGAGCCAAGATAGCTAATACATACACAGTTACTCCCAGTCCCAGCCCCCCCAGCTCAACAGACTCTAGAGCAGGATCCCAGATTACGCCAGACGGGTTTCTTTATTTGCTAATAGTTGTGAAGTCCAACCTGACAGATTATTGGCCACGCACAGTTCATTGCAGACATGTTAATGTAATGATGCTGTTTATGCCGTTTTAACTTTCCCCCATTTCTCAAGCCCAACATGAATACACAAGGAAGCAAAAACATCTCCTAGAAAATAGTCTGAATGAATGCTTTTACAATACTTATCAACAACAACAAAAGTTTTTTGACCCATGGGGGAGAAACAAAATATTTGTTGTTTTAAAGTATCTTTGGTAAATATGCTTTCTTGGAGTGAACCCAATTTTATAATAGACTGTACTATATATCATATCAATTTAAGATAATATCCATAATGGGTTATTTGTCACAATCAGCAAGCCTGTGATATTGTCAGAGTCAATAAAACAGTCAACTGATCTTAATTAGCGTCAGCATGAGTTGTTTTGAAACTCCCTTTTTTTGTTTGTGTGCCAACAGAGGCGTCTAAACTATGCAGCTCATCGTCCAATCAGATTCCTCCCATACTGTAGTATGTTGGGGTTTTAGTATCTGGCTGGTGACTGTGTAATTTGACTCAAATCTGGATAACAAAGGCTTCATTTACACAAGCGGCCCAATTCTTATCTTTTATTTTCACTAATTGGCCTTTTGATCAATCAGATCAGCTTTGAAAAAGATCTGATGTGAAAAGATCTGATGTGATTGGTCAAAACACCAATTAGTGGGACAATTATCAGAATTGGGCTGCCTGTGTAAAATCAGCAGCCAGTCTGTGTCCATATGACAAACTCATTGCTCAGGATAATAGCACAATTAGCTGCACAGTCACTTTTCAGCAAATCCATGTAACCACATTTAGCCATCAAAATGAATGACTCTGTGAAGAGAGTTAGACAGTTCATTATGAGACTAAATGGTGTGTGAGGATCTTGAGGTGTTTTTTTCCCCACCTGAGACCAGTTCTCAGGTTTATCTCCTAATTGTCCAGGAAGAGTTTCATTTTGAGTGTTGAAGTTTAAATGGGGCGAAGGGGTTTGTGGAAAGAGATAATTTGTCTCCCTGTAAGGTAGCCTTGGGAGACAACAATTATGCATAGGATATCTTTGGGTTGATACGTCCACCAGAATGCAGATGAGGCTTCCTTTAACATTCCTTCTACAAAGAGTATCACTCTCTCTCTGTCACCCAGAGAAGTACTGAGCTGCTGAGCACAGTCCCTTTATTTCCCAGTTTCGCTGCTCCCTGTGTTACCATAGTAACCTGGATACTATTCAGTTCTCTTCAGTGAGAGGCAGGCAGGCAGCCTTTGCAGGTGGCTGTGCTTTCATGCAAAGAATGCTACAAATGCAGTTCCTTCCTAACAACTGACTGTGTGAGTGAGGGGCCCTCCATTATTTGGATTAGCTAGATTCGTAATGTTTGTTTGAAATAGCGAAATATGATGAATATCGAACATTACGTCGTCTATCCCAGATTCCTGAAATGTAACTTGCTCAGCAACAAATATGACATTATTCTATAAGGATGCATCTTTCAGGAGTAGATGTGTTTGATTACCATGTGGATGTAATAAATAAACTTAACCTAAAATGGATTAAGTAACAAAAAAATCCTCAGCAATCTACACACAATAAATACCCCATAATGACAAAGTGAGAACAGGTTTTTAGAAATTTTAGAAAATGTATTAAAATTAAAAACAGAAATACCATATATACAGTTGAAGTCGGAAGTTTACATACACTTAGGTTGGAGTCATTAACTTCACTAGGGTAGGGGGCAACATTGGGAATTTTGGATGAAAAGTGTGCCCAAATTAAACTGCCCTATACTCAGCCATAAAAGCTAGAATATGCATATAATTAGTAGATTTGGATAGAAAACACTCTGAAGTTTCTAAAACTGTTTGGATGATGTCTGTGAGTATAACACAACTCATGTCGCAGGCAAAAACCTGAGAAAAAATCCAACCAGGAAGTGGGAAATCTGAGGTTTGTAGTTTTTCAACTCTTGCCTATCAAATACACAGTGTCTATGGGGTAATTTTGTACTTCCTAAGGCTTCCACCAAATGTCAACAGTCTTTAGAACCTTGTTTGAGGCTTCTACTGAGAAGTGGGGGCGAATGAGAGGGGATTGAGTCAGAGGTCTGCCAGAGAGCCACGAGCTGGCCACGCGCGTTCACGTGATAGTTAGCTTGCATTCCATTGCAATTCTACAGACAAAGGAATTCTCCGCTTGGAACATTATTGAAGATTTATGTTAAAAACATCCTAAAGATTGATTCTATACATTGTTTGACATGTTTCTACGGACTGTAATGGAACTTTTTGACATTTCAACTGCACCTAGTGATCATGAATTTTGATTACTGTGCTAAACGCGCTAACAAAAAGGAGTTATTTGGACATAGATTATGGACATTATCGAACAAAACAAACATTTATTGTGGAACTGGGATTCCTGGGAGTGCATTCTGATGAAGATCATCAAAGGTAAGTGAATATTTATAATGCTATTTCTGACTTCTGTTGACTACACAACATGGCGGATATCTGTTTGGGTTGTGTTGGTCTCTGAGCACTGTATTCAGATTATTGCATAGAACTGTTTGGCCGTAATTACCATTGTTATGTTTGGAGGAAAAAGGGGCAAGCTTGCAAGCTGAAGAACACCAGCCCAACTGTGAAGCACGGGGGTGGCAGCATCATGTTGTGGGGGTGCTTTGCTGCAGCAGGGACTGATGCACTTCACAAAATAGATGGCATCATGATGCAGGAAAACTATGTGGCTATATTGAAGCAACATCTCAAGACATCAGTCAGGAAGTTAAAACTTGGTCGTAAATGGGTCTTCCAAATGGACAATGACCCCTCTGTCAGGAGGAATGAGCCAAAATTCACCCAACTTATTGTGGGAAGCTTGTGGAAGGCTACCCAAAACATTTGACCCAAGTTAAACAATTTAAAGGCAATGCTACCAAACACTAATTGAGTGTATGTAAACTTCTGACCCACTGGGAATGTGATGAAAGAAATAAAAGCTGAAATAAATCATTCTCCCAACTATTATTCTGACATTTCACATTCTTAAAATAAAGTGGTGATCCTAACTGACCTAAGACAGGGAATTTTTACTGGGATTAATTGTCAAGAATTGTGGAAAACTGAGTTTAAATGTATTTAGCTAAGGTGTATGTAAACTTCCGACTTCAACTACTGTATATGTTGCAGAATTCAGACCCTTTGCTATGAGACTCGAAATTGAGCTCAGGTGCATCCTGTTTCCATTGATCAGCCTTGAGATGTATCTACAACTTGATTGGTGTCCACCTGTGGTAGATTAAATTGATTGGAGAGGCACACACCTGTCTATATAAGGTCCCACAGTTGGCAGTACATGTCAGAGCAAAAACCAAGCCATGAGGTCGAAGGAATTGGCCGTAGAGCTCCGGGATAGGATTGTGTCAAGGCACAGATCTGGTGAAGGGTACCAAAACATTTCTGCAGCATTGAAGGTCCCCAAGAATACAGTGGCCTCCATCATTCTTAAATGGAAATAGTTTGGAACCACCAAGAATCTTCCTAGAGCTGGCTGCCCGGCCAAACTGAGTTATTGGGGGCGAAGGGCCTTGGTCAGAGAGGTGACACTCTGATAGAGCTCTAGAGTTCCTCTGTGGAGAAACTTCGAGAAGGGCAACCGTCTCTGCAGAACTCCACCAATCAGGCGTTTATGGTAGATTAGCCAGACAGAATCCACTCCTCAGTAAAAGGCACATGGTTGCCCGCTTGGAGTTTCTCTGGTCTGATAAAACCAAGATTGAACTCTTGGTTTCTGGAGCAAACCTGGAACCATCCCTACAGGGTAGCATGGTTGTGGCAGCATGGTTGTGGCAGCATCATGCTGCGGGGATATTTTTCAGCGGCAGGGACTGGGAGACTAGTCAGGATCGAGGCAAAGATGAACAGAGCAAAGTACAGAGAGATCTTTGAAGAACCTGCTCCAGAGCGTTCATGGCCTCAGACTGGGGTGAAGGTTTACCTTCCAACAGGACAATGACTCTAAGCACGCAGCCAAAATGCAGGAGTGGCTTCGGGACAAGTCTCTGAATGTCCTTGAGTGGCCCAGGAAGATCCCGGACTTGAACACGATTGAACATCTCTGGAGAGACCTGAAAATAGCTGTGAGGCATCGCTCCCAATACAACCTGACAGAGCTTGAGAGGATCTGCAGAGAAGAATGGGAGAAACTCCCCAAATACAGGTGTACCAAGCTTCTAGCGTCATACCCAAGAAGACTTGATGCTGTAATTGCTGCCAAAGGTGCTTCAACAATGTACTAAGTAAAGGGTCTGAATACTTAAGTAAATGTGATATTTCCAGTTATTATTTGTAATACTTTGCTAAAATTGATAAAAACCTGTTTTTGCTTTGTCGCTATGGGGTATTGTGTGTAGATTGATAAGGGAAAAAAGGTTTTAATCAATTTTAGAATAAGGCTGTGACGTAACAAAATGTGAAAAAAGTCAATGAGTCTGAATACTTTCCGAAGGCAAGTGTTCAGAACCGCCTTCTTTTATCACTAATTATTTTTGTCCTCTAACAAATTTGCACTCTGAAATTTGAGGGGTGTGGGGAGTGAGATGGTTGGGGAGGAGAGATGGGGGGTGGGGGTAGAGATAGTGTAATGAGATTGATGTAATCTAATATTTCTATACTGCGCTTGTCGCTGAGTAACGGGTTGCCGTGGCAACCATTCTCCTTCTTTCTTCTGCTTCTTCCCTGCCAGCTCGCCTGCCCGCCTCTCCTTCAGTGGGTATGTGATCTTCATTACTGGTGATATTAAAGTGGCTTTTATTGAGGCTTAGGATAACTACCAGGCCAGGGTCATCCGTGTTCGTACACAGGTCCAGATAAACGATCCAGTGGACTGGTGTGTCATCCGCCATATGCTGGTTGTGTCATGTCACTGGTTGGGCTAATGGTTCTGCACACCCAAACCTGACTGAGGGCAGCTTGGCTGACTGATTGAATGGCTGGCTGGCTGGCTGGCTTGGAGTGAAGGGGCAGCCTGACGGTGCTATGGGGAGCTGAGATGACAGAAAACACACTTGGTTTTTTATTAAAGATACTTGAAATTCATTCAGTCACTAATGACGCATAAACAGGATGTGGAGTCAACCTGTTTAAAGGGGGAATGTGACACAAAAAATGATGTGACAATCAGTATTAAGAAATGTGCCTGCTGATGTCACCTTAAACATGTCTAAAGTACAGCTGTTTTGAGGTATGCATAAACCCTGCCAAGTAAAGCTGTTGATGTTACTACAGTTATTACTGTGTAGTTACGTAGTAATAGTGGGAACTTAATGTCAATTATTACCAAAGCTATTGTAACGGATGTGAAATAGCTAGCTAGTTAGCGGGTACGCGCTAGTAGCATTTCAATCAGTTACGTCACTTGCTCTGAGACTTTAAGTAGGGTTGCCCCTTGCTCTGCAAGGGCCGCGGCCTTTGTGGAGCGATGGGTAACGCTGCTTCGTGGGTGACTGTTGTTGATGTGTGCAGAGGGTCCCTGGTTCGCGCCCGTGTCGGGGCGAGGGGACGCCGTAAAGTTAAACTGTTACACTATTACGGGTGATTTAATGACAACTTTCCATCATGGATATATGCCTAAAATGCATTCAAGTATGATCTAATAAACCTGATACTGCATTTGAATAGCATCACACCACACATTACATGAATGTACTGTACGTGATACCTTAGGCCCATTATGCCTCAGATGTATAGACGTGCTGTGAGTGTCAATACCGTAGTATCTGTGAGCATTCCTGCCTGTCTTGGGCAGACGACAATCAACCGTGTCATACATAGCACCACGGTGTGTGTGATTGCAATCTACAGGCGATTGAAGTTCGTGTCAGAGAATGCACGGCTTGTTGACAAGAAGCTATAACTCTCCTTCATATCCCCTCCGCAATTAACAACTAGTTAATGACACACTTCATCTTTCCAGATAAAAAAATAAGTCAGAACTTTGTGTCTGCTTCTTAAGGAACATGAATATTTAGGCCCTAAAGTAGAGAGTTCAGGGGGTTGTCTTGCTGAATGTTGATATACTTCACTAACTAGTCGTACTAGTACTGATCGCCACACATATTGATGGAGTTAAATGCCTGTTTCATGCCCCTTTCACTCAGTTTATTATGATTAACCTATTGTCAATCAAACATATTCACTTCTGAGGATACATGGCCAGTATAGATCTAGCCCAGATTTCTGATTGGACCCTCGTCAGAGGCAAAACAAATCAGATGAAATAATCAATGACTGCCAGTTTCCTTCCCTCATTGCAGAGTTATAATAATCTCACAACAGACAACATCAGAGGTCATTAAGGTTTGTCATAGCGATGGCGGCCAGATAAAAGCAGTTATTGTAACTCAGCATTTCTCATCAGTGAGTGCCGCCTCCTCATTGCAAACAGGGTTATTTGCTCTTATAGATGAACACATCCTGATGAAACAGGCAATAATGTGAACATCAAATGATCTCCCACTTGGTGGAGGTATTTGGATCTCTTCAGTAGTTATGGATCTGTTCATATGGGGATGGCTTTTGTCACTGTAATGGATATTGATATTAAGGCAGGTCTGATCTGAAGCAGGGAAGCTTGATTTAAACTTCCATTAGTCTTCAAGAGAGAAAAGGATGAACTCATCTTAAACATTCCAAAAACCATTGATAAGCCTAATTATTCTAATTCGGAAATGAACTTCCAAAAGTGTTCCGGATTCACAGTTTCCAGGTATCTAATAGGCACATAAAATGATCTCTTCTATTTAAAAGTGCATTTAAGTTTCTAAGTCAAACACTTGCTTGGTGGGTCTGACTTAAAAGAGGAGAGCAACTTTGATTTCCTGGTGATTTTCCTGCAACAACACAGAGCACCACTGCATCCTGTATTAATTATGGAAACGAAGCTACATTTCAGGAGCCAGCCAGAGCTGCTGGGGAGCACTGACTAATTTATTCTGGGTTTGGAAACACCTCCCCTCAGAACTCTCACTGAACAGGCATAGAGCCCTTCGATTCCCGGCACAAAATACCCCCAGCCTTCTGAGATCAACTTCACAGAGACTCATGAAACAAACAGTTCATGCTTTGAACACTGATCAAGAAGTCAAAATTCTGGTTCAATTACCCCAACTTTGTTCGTTTAGAATTAAAGCTTTGTTTTACAGTGTACGGCTGAGTCAGAAATAACCATGGGGGTTTTGCTTTGTCTTTCAAAAAAGGCAGACGGTTTGAATAACACCTATTAGGTTCACAAAACACAGGAGGGAGAGAGAGAGAGAGAGAAAGAGAGATGGAGAAACCGGATGATAAGCAATAGGGAGTCCAGACGACACCTTTATCTAAATCATCAGCCACTCAAGAGTTTTAACCCTCCATATCAGTGCGTTAGTGTAAGGAATACAACAATGCGAATGAGTTGAATCAGCCTGAGGCTAAGTCTTTCCCAGTAGGCCCTGGGAGGTTGGCTCTGTATGAGGTGGTATGTACTACTGGGCCTGGCTGACATTTCCCTGGACAAACTCTCTGCAGCTGGAGCCGAGCATAGATAAATAAAAGGAGGAGGAGGAAAGAAGTGCACTGTGCAGAGCTCACTGGAAAATCAGTTAGGGGCATTACAAAAGTCTGATTGTCCTCTATTTGATCCAAGAGTGCAGCTGGGAGCCGTGATTTACTACCCTGTACCCAGAAGTCCTTGCTGCGCTCATCACATGGCACTGGAAACCACCAAGGGTCACGGCTCAAAAAAATTCTGGGGGATGCTGGGGGATTACTGAGCAATGAGGCGCGCAACCACAAAGCCCTGGCTTCCAACCATGAGACCCCAGAGCCAGTTAATAACTGCATGGGAGCTGTATGGGCTTACCTGGGACAGTCAAGTCAACTGGGCCGCGCGGTCTGGGGCCAGACAGTGGGAGGAGGTCAGTGGGACTGTATGGAAACAGAACATGACAGAGCTTTTTAAATCAGAGAGGAGATGTACAGTCTAAATTGTCTGCATTAAAATTCAGTACAGTTTATTCAATGAACAAATGCGTTGGTCTATTTGTACTAAATACACCCATAACCTTGCTTCCCTCTCCACTTGGACGTTGAGATTTAATGAGGGGAAGCAATGGACTAAAGAAAAACACTCAACATGCCAACTCTAGTAATATAGACTTTGAGCTATTTCAGAGGAGCAGCATTTGAACGTAAAACATGTCTTCTGGGACATGTGAACTTTCATGTGTCTTAATAACAAACTTGTATTCCATCCATAAATATGAATAAAATAGTTAAATTATGAGCCTAGTTGTTTTAGCCGTGGAAAAAGACAGGAACCCATGAGCCATGATTGGCTGACATAATGTATGGGCTGGACATGCCGGGAGATGAGTTTTGGATTGGTCTGCCATGTACTGTAGCACGCTTCTGTCTATAATGTGAGCTGTTCAGTATGAGTTGACAGTCCTTTCTACCTCACCGTTTTTGAAAGAAATAACTTTAGCCATCGAGAACTACAAAAGTTTTGCTATTTTTCTCAACTACGTTGATACCCTTAATTTAGCAAGCGCTATGGACAGATCAGCAGGAAAAAGTGATGGGCTACTTTCTGCACATGCCATGGTCAGTGTGACCCAAACAAAATGGTTAAATGGTTCCAGTCTGCCGTAAAGCGTTCATTCATGTATACGGGTAAGAGTCTAGCTACATTTTCCAGATATAAGTTTCAAATTTTGTCAGAAAGTATTTTTTATTGCGATTTAAAGCATACTGTTAGTTGGCTAGTAAACATTAGCTTGCTGGCTCGCTAGCTATCGTTACGTGTATGATCTGTGTAGTAATATTATTCAAATCAGAAACCCATTTGCATTGCTAGTGATAGCCTAATGTTAGCTAGTTAACATTGAACCTAGTTTGTTAGCTTTAGCTATGCGTACATCCATACTACAGCTATGACAATGTTTGTATTGGTAGTAGTATGAGTTGGGGTTATGTCGGTTCATTGTTTAGTTAGCTAGCTACCTAGCTAGCAACATGTCTAAACAAAAGACTCCACTTCGGACGTATTATTACATGACCCATCAAATTAGCAGGTGTGTCTGAGGGTGATTATGGCCATCGATTGTATTTCATGAACATGTGTACATGTCGAGACAATAGTGACCCATACCATTGGATAAAAGAGTCTCTACTTTTATAGCAATTGCTCTTAGCAAAGAGCAATTCCTCAAGCAAGAATTTTGCTAGGACTGTCTGGGAGTGGTCTGTGGGGAGGGGAAAATTGAAAACGAGCTGTTTTTAGCAGAGAGGTTTGGAACTCTCTTTCTTATTGGTCTATTAACTAATTTACCGTGATGTCACCAGGCAGGCCAAAAGTCCATCCCACCAAAGCAGGCAGTCTTTTCAAACAGCTCTTGCACTTAATGGGCATTATCATCCTTTTCACAATTTTCATATTGTGGATTTATATATTTTTTAAATCACATTTTTGATTGCACTGGGCCTGCACTTTATTGTTGCTTTTAGTGCTAAGTGCTATTCCAATAAATACTAATTAAAACTTGTCCTTGGTCATATTCCAAGTTACCCACTTAGCCCACTTAGTCACCAACAAAGCTACACTAAACTGTATGCATTAACCCTGGTTCCTACAGAAAACAAAGTCACAGAAGGTTGCATAATGTGCGGGGGAATCAACACACAATAAGAATGCTTCAGTATCAAAGTTCGCAATAATTATCAGTAACAAAGACATTTTCAGTGTCGCTGTTTTGTAAATGAAATTCAAATGGGATCGGTGTTGAACGGTTTCAGCCCTGACCCTACCCGCCTTATTATGGCCCTCCTGAAATGCCTGAACCCTAAATACCCCTGTTACCCTAAATAACCCTAGATGCTCTTTTGTTCTCTTAAACCCAGTCTCCAGTCTTGTTGTTACTATGGCCTTGTTATTGGGATGGTGCTTAATTCGCTTTTAGTGGGAGCCATTGTGCAGGAACAGAGGTTTATGTAAGCTGGAATGATATTGGCCTCGACCCTGTCCTGTTCAAACCACTGTGATATTTGTCTGAAATGTTGTTTTTAATTAGCACTCTGACATGATTATGATGCTTAGTTATGCAGGAGGTGAGATCCTTACACATGTTGCTGTTCACATAAGTGACGCAGGTCATGGAAATGTAAAGTCAGACGTTGCACTGTTATGGAAATTGAATGATGGAAGGATCATATTTATTAATTTATTCACTCTACTTATGTAGAGTAAGAGGGAGGAGGAGCATTGAGTGAGAAAGGGTCAAACCCACTGGCTCCAGGTCATCTACAAACCCTGCTAGGTAAAGTCCCCCCTTATCTCAGCTCGCTGGTCACCATAGCAGCACCCACCTGTAGCACACGCTCCAGCAGGTATATCTCTCTGGTCACCCGCAAAACCAATTCCTTCTTTGGCCGCCTCTCCTTCCAGTTCTCTGCTGCCAATGACTGGAACGAACTACAAAAATCTCTGAAACTGGAAACACTTATCTCCCTCACTAGCTTTAAGCACCAGCTGTCAGAGCAGCTCACAGATTACTGCACCTGTACATAGCCCATCTATAATTTAGCCCAAACAACTACCTCTTCCCCTACTGTATTTGTTTATTTATTTTGTCCTTTGCACCCCATTATTTCTATTTCTACTTTGCACATTCTTCCACTGCAAATCTACCATTCCAGTGTTTTACTTGCTATATTGTATTTACTTTGCCACCATGGCCTTTTTTTGCCTTTACCTCCCTTATCTCACTTCTTTTGCTCACATTGTATATAGACTTATTTTTCTACTGTATTATTGACCCTATGTTTGTTTTACTCCATGTGTAACTCTGTGTTGTTGTATGTGTCGAACTGCTTTGCTTTATCTTGGCCAGGTCGCAATTGTAAATGAGAACTTGTTCTCAACTTGCCTACCTGGTTAAATAGAGGTGAAATAAATAAAATAAAAATAAAGGGGAGGGTTAATTGAATCAAGGTAGCTTGACTGTAACTGTAAAACCTCTGATAAATATAATTAAAATGTAAGGATGTCTTCACATGGTATCCACCAGTCCAGTGTTTCTGTTTCTGAGTTGAATTGGGTCTCAACCAACAGCCCTTAATCAAACCAATTGATGGCGGGCAGGCCTATTGATGGTGTTTATGATTCCACCAGAGGGAGGGAGCCTATACATGAACGGAGAATATCTAAAAAAAGAAACCCCTTTCCCCATCTCCGTCTCCTTACAGATGGCTGTCAGTAAAGACTTTCTCATCAGAGCTCACGCCCAGGCAAACTGAGGAAACCTGGAGGGTGGCGTTCCATACCGAATACATTTTTCATATTCTTTCTCTCGCCATCAATATTTTATAAGCTAAGTCTTTCGTAACTGTTTTAATACGGGAGGAGTGATCGAAACGTCCGAAAAGGTCCTGACACGCATTGGGTAAATTATTTCCACTCTATTTCAGATTGACCATTGCTGCAGAATACAGTAAAGGAGTGGATGGCTTTTACAAGCACAAGATCAAGTCATTCGGGTGGTCAACTCTGTGTGTGTTTACACTACGCCATTGGTCACTTAGCCTGGTACTAGACAGCTACTGTACGTGTACACTACATACTTTTGTTCCGAACCAAAACTAAAACACCTCATTCCACAAATCACTTCATCATCAAGAATCAACATCATCGTTCATTGAATGAGATGTTTTAGTGCTGGGCTGGAACAAAGCCTCCTCAACATGTGTAGCTTTATCAGGACCAAGGCTGGAGACCAATGCACTCATTAAAGCTGTATGGTTAATTGTTCCCTCCAATGTAAAGCAACAGAGATGCAGGGAGAAAGAGTGCAAAGGAAAGTTAAAAGAAAGCTTTAATTATGAAAAATGTATTATGTAATATACAAGTCATAGACATGTAATTTTAAAGAGCTTCTGGGATAGAGTTTATTATTAGAAAGTGCCGAATATTTCACTTAATTTCCCCCTCCAGTAAGCAGGTGACCCACCCTTCTCCTACTCTCTCTCTCTCTCTCTCTCTCTCTCTCTCTCTCTCTCTCTCTCTCTCTCTCTCTCTCTCTCTCTCTCTCTCTCTCTCTCTCTCTCTCTCTCTCTCTCTCTCTCTCTCTCTCTCTCTCTCTCTCTCTCTCTCTCTCTCTCTCTCTCTCTCTCTCTCTCTCTCTCTCTCTCTGTCACGCCCTGGCCTTAGTATTATTTGTTTTATTTATTATTTTAGTTAGGTCAGGGTGTGACATGGGGTATGTGTGTATTTTGGGGTATTATATGGTAGAGGGGGTGTTTGTTGTAGTTTATGGTTTTGTGTTGAGTGTATGTGTCTAGCTGTGTCTATGTTGGGTGTAGTTCTAGGAAAGTCTATGGTTGGGTGTAGTTCTAGGAGAGTCTATGGTTACCTGAATGGGTTCTCAATTAGAGACAGCTGATTTCGGTTGTCTCTAATTGGGAGCCATATTTAAGGCTGCCATAGGCTTTAGCTGTTTGTGGGTCATTGTTTGTGTATATGTATAGTTCGACGTAAGTAGTTTGTGTGTGCACTTACGTTTGAAGTTTTCACGATCGTTTGTTGTTTTCGTTAGTGTTGTATAAGTGTGTCGTGTTCATCTTCGTCGTTGTTATTAAAAGAAGATGTATTCAAATCATGTTGCGCCTTGGTCCTCTCGTTCATGTCAACACGATCATGACAGAATGACCCACCAATACCGGATCAAGCAACATGACCAGCGGCAACAGGAGCAGCGCAAAGAGGAATGGAAATGGGAGCGTAATCTGGACTACACTACGTGGGAGGAGATCGACAGGTGGGCGATAGACCCAGGGCGAGTGCCGGAGCCAGCCTGGGATTCTCTGGCGCAGTGTGAGGAGGGATACCGGTGAATGGAGGCAGCACGACGACGCGGTAGGAAGCCTGTGAGTCAGCCCAAAAAATTTCCTGGGGGGAGGCTAAGAGGTAGTGGGCCGAGGGCAGGTAGGAGACCTGCGCCCACTTCCCAGGCTAACCGTGGAGAGCGGGAGTACGGGAGGACACCGTGTTACGCAGTAGAGCGCACGGTGTCTCCTGTACGTGTTCATAGCCCAGTGCGGGTTATTCCACCTTCCCGCACTGGTAGGGCTAGATTGGGCATTGAGCCAGGTGCCATGATACCGGCTCAACGCGTCTGGTCTCCAGTGCGTCTCCTCGGGCCGGTATACATGGCACCAGCCTTACGCATGGTATCCCCGGTTCGCCTACATAGCCCGGTGCGGGTTATTCCACCTTCCCGCACTGGTCGGGCGACGGGGAGCATTCAACCAGGTAAGGTTGGGCAGGCTCGGTGTTCAAGGGAACCAGTACGCCTGCACGGTCCGGTATTTCCGGCGCCACCTCCCCGCCCCAGTTCAGTTCCACCAGTGCCTACACCACGTAACAGGCTTCCAGTGTGTCTCCAGAGCCCTGTTCCTCCTCCACGCACTCGTCCTATGGTGCGTGTCTCCAGCCCGGTACCACCAATTCCGGCACCACGCACTAAGCCTCCTGTGCGTCTCCAGAGTCCTGTGCATCCTGTTGCTGCTCCCCGCACTAGCCCTGAGATGCGTGTCCCCAGTCCGGTACCACCAGTTCCGGCCCCACGCACTAGGCCTAATGTGCGTCCCCCAGGGTCCAGTATGCCCTGTTCCTTCTCCCCTCACTAGCCTGAAAGTGCGTGCCTTTAGCCCGGTGCCTCCAGTTCCGGCACCACGCACCAGGCCTACAGTGCGCCTCATCCGGCCAGAGCCATCCGTCTCTCCAGCGCCGTCTGAGCCATCCGTCTCCCCAGCGCCGTCTGAGCCATCCGTCTCCCCAGCGCCGTCTGAGCCATCCGTCTCCCCAGCGCCATCTGAGCCATCCGTCTGCCCAGCGCCGTCTGAGCCATCCGTCTGTCCAGAGCCATTAGAGCCGCCCGTCTGTCCCGAGCCATTAGTCAGTCAGGAGCCGCTAGAGCCATTCGTCAGTCAGGATCTGCCAGAGCCGCCAACCAGACAGGATCTGCCAGAGCCGCCAACCAGACAGGATCTGCCAGAGCCGCCAACCAGACAGGATCTGCCAGAGCCGCCAACCAGACAGGATCTGCCAGAGCCGCCAACCAGACAGGATCTGCCAGAGCCGCCAACCAGACAGGATCTGCCAGAGCCGTCAGCCAGCCATGAGCGTCCAGATCCGTCTGCCAGCCATGAGAAGCCGGATCCGTCAGCTAGCCATGAGCAGCCAGATCTGTCAGCCAGCCATGAGCCGTCCAACCAGGATCCGCCGGAGCCGTCATCCAGCCAGGATCTGCCCATTATCCTGGTGTTGCCCCTTATCCTGGTGCTGCCCCTTATCCTGGTGCTGCCCCTTATCCCGGTGCTGCCCCTTATCCCGGTGCTGCCCCTTATCTCGGTGCTGCCCCTTATGACTATGGTGGGGTGGGGACCACGACCAGTGCCGGAGCCGCCGCCGTGGAAGGAAGCCCACCCAGACCCTCCCCTAGACTATGTGCTGGTGCGTCCGGAGTTCGCACCTTAAGGGGGGGGTTATGTCACGCCCTGGCCTTAGTATTATTTGTTTTATTTATTATTTTAGTTAGGTCAGGGTGTGACATGGGGTATGTGTGTATTTTGGGGTATTATATGGTAGAGGGGGTGTTTGTTGTAGTTTATGGTTTTGTGTTGAGTGTATGTGTCTAGCTGTGTCTATGTTGGGTGTAGTTCTAGGAAAGTCTATGGTAGCCGGAATGGGTTCTCAATTAGAGACAGCTGATTTCGGTTGTCTCTAATTGGGAGCCATATTTAAGGCTGCCATAGGCTTTAGCTGTTTGTGGGTCATTGTTTGTGTATATGTATAGTTCGACGTAAGTAGTTTGTGTGTGCACTTACGTTTGAAGTTTTCACGATCGTTTGTTGTTTTCGTTAGTGTTGTATAAGTGTGTCGTGTTCATCTTCGTCGTTGTTATTAAAAGAAGATGTATTCAAATCATGTTGCGCCTTGGTCCTCTCGTTCATGTCAACACGATCGTGACACACTCTCTCTCTCTCTCTCTCTCAAGCTCTCATGTATCTCCAGTCCCTCTGGTGTTGTGTTTGTTCAAAGTATCTACCCGTCATTCGTAGAAGTGCATGAATGGGGTCAGCTCATGTTTTCGTCAATATGAGCCAGCTTCAGACAAACATGATGTAATACTGGGATTTGTCTTTTAGTTGTTCCTGACAATAACAGTGTGGGTAGGCGTGTGCTTGTGTGACCAAAACAGATTCAACTTTTTCATAAATGCAAATACAGAGGCGTTAATATGTTCCTTCTTGTCTTTCATTGTGTTGTTGTGTTAATCTTGCTCATTTCCATTACAAAAACTTGTTGAATCAACATTGTTTCCATGTAATTTTAACATTTTCTTTTTAATGTGACGATGTTGAATCAACATAGACGGTATAGAATTTTGTGTTTTTTCACCCAACTTTGAACCAAAATCCAATGTCATGGTGACTTTTTTTGTTGATTTCACGTTGAATTCACATTCGTTGACAACTCAACCAAATGTAATTCAAAATTAGATGTTGAACTGACGTCTGTGCCCAGTGAGATCTGAATCAGGGTAAAGAAACAAAGATAGACGTCCAACTTCCCAAAGAGAGGAGCAGATGGCAGATGGCTCAGGACAGGAGCCTGGACACACAGCCAGGGCCAGTTTGGCCTGCCTGCCCTGTAAACACATTAACTTCACAGGCCCAGGCAATATACTACACTCACTGAACGAGAGTGATTGGATTTCAGTCAGAAACCTGGCGCTATCTTTGCTATTTCTTTGACACAACCACTCCAATGTCTAATTGAATTATAATGATGAGGAGATTGGGGTTTGTGTCTTTTTCCTGTCTGTTGGTCAACCCAAATATGACATCATTGTCTGGATAGGAAAGAGGAATCTAACCTGATTAACTGAGCAGAGAGAATCTGAACACCCCTCTAATAATAAAAGTGGCTGATAGCCATGACCTCAGACTAATATGACACACCAACCTTTCACAATGTGAAAAGGCACTACAATTATATATTTTTTTCAACCGTTTTCAACGCCTCAAAATGGGCAACATTTTTACAGGCGGTTTGGTCCTAGTTCGTGTAAATTTACAGGTCTTCTGGACGTTAGTTACAAGGTGTTCAGTCACAAATATGTATGTTTAACCCCCCATATTTCACCCTTTTTGACGGATTGCCTTTTATTTTCCCCCAAAGATGTATTGACCTTTGTGAGACCCGCCACAACGAAAATATTTATCCTGTCCCCTATTCACTTGACTTATCAGGGGAAGAGACAATGAATGTGTGATAAAAACCAGTGTCTCCTGTCACAGAACTACATTCAGCCGTATTTCACCACGACATGGAAACACAAACATTATACACTCGTTCATTTACCAAGGATAGGGTCAAACGAGGTCATCAGATTTCACAGTGAACACGTGTACTTCAGAGCCAATCACTCCACAATAGAATGGGGTGCTGCTATTGCCTTATGATACACCCAATTGGTCTTATTGTGTGATTTGGATTAGAAAAACAAGCATCAATACACACTGAGGACTGCTACTGACTGACTTCCTGACTGTAAATATAGAAAAACACTCCTAGGGCCTGACTGTCGCGTGGCGGTGGTAATTTCTCGATTACTGATTGAATACAGAGGTCGTGAATGTGATAAATACAATTAAGCAGACCATGTTTTGTCAAGACGAACGAAGAACCAAGTGGAATTCACACACTCACATTCCTCCTACAAAGTAATAAACTCTCCCTGGGGTTTGTGGTCTTCATGCCAGATCCAATAATGTCATTCTCACATAAAAGATGGAAAACACTGCTCACCCCGTGTTTAGTAAAAATGTATGTCTGACACGTACCATTCAAATCTTTGCATGTGTCGTTTATTCTCACCCCCCCCCCCCCCGGTCTCTGTCTCTTTTTTTCTGTGTGTGGAATTAGACGTCTGTAACTTGTCTCACCAGGCAGGTTTATTGGTCGTTGTGCCTGACTTAATGGTGCACTTGACAGGCTTCCTGGCAGTCAGCAGCTCCTGGAGAAGAGAAGCCCCCGGCTCCAACGGCTCCGTGGGAGTGAGTTATGACTCCACCAGGCTGGATGGGGTTGTTTATCTATCCAGCTACCCCAGTCTCCACTGACTGCCATTTGAATGCCTGTGTTGTGTTTATATGGGCAGGCAAATGAACCAAAATGATGCCAGATGAACGTCACCCTGGAGTTGCTTCTCCTTCATGTTCTTTTTGGGCCTTGCATTCTATCCAACTGAGAGGACAACAGATGTCACACACTGCCGGGTTGACATTGAGCCATTAATCACTGCTGTGACGTCTCTGAATGAGACTCACCGTAGAAAGAACACAGCTCTTTCTTAATACGGTAATATGCAGAGTGACTGGCAGGCAGGGAAAGGGGATACCTATAGTCAGTTGCACAACTGAATGCATTCAACCGAAATGTGTCTTACTCATTTAGCCCAACCCCTGAATCACAGAGGTGCGGGGGACTGCCTTAATCGATGTCTACATTATCGGCGCCCAGGGAGCAGTTGTTGTTGTGGGTTAAAACAGCAGATTTTTTCCACCTTGGCAGCTCAGGGATTTGAAACAGCAACCTTTTGGTTACTGACCCAATGTTCTTAACTGCTAGGCTACCTGCCGTGAGGGAGAGGTTCTAATATGAGAACACTGTGTTCACAAGTTCTGAATAGGGGGCAGATTGTGTTTCTTTTCATGTCTATGCTCCTGGACTACTGACTACATTAGTACATTGTTTTCAGCTCCCTGTGGACAACAGAGAATATTTAAAGATGTACTCCGGGATTTTAAGCACAACAAATTTGTAACATACTACACGAATTGGATTCGTAGCATATCACACGAATTGCAAAATTTGTATGAGATACAAATAGCAAACTTCGAAACATGTCACACGAAATGGATGACATACCCTTACAAAAAAAACATCAAACAAAAAACACGTGTGAACAAATCACGTGGAAAAATAGATTTTACATGAGTCACGTGTGAAGTTTCATGTATATTTTGTAATTATTATAATTTTTTAACACGTTCATTTTTTTACCACTTCCAGCTGCATCTGGTCTCCCATCCAGGATGACCCTGCTTAGTTTCAAAGGCAGACCAGCAATGATATCCTTGCAATATATTATTTTGCTATCTTTGCTACTTTTGGGTTTATGTTTTGCTTTCAATATTTATTTTACCTTTATTTAACTAGGCAAGTCAGTTAAGAACAAATTCTTATTTTATCATTATTTTAGTTTGCAATACTAAGAATTGTGTTCTCGACTTCAGACGTTTTGCTTGATATTAATGGCACACAAGTAACTCACTTGAGGATTGCACCATATAATTGCACTATGACGCTATGAAAGGTGCTTAAAGCGACAATCCTTAATTGAAACATTAACAAAGTGCCCTCCCCAGCACAGTTTCAGTAAAAAGCTGAGGCATAGGGCTAAAGACATGCAACCACTCTCAAATCCATAGACTGCATTACTGACCATCCATGATCTCAAAATTATAGTTTTAACCAGGTTCTGATGGGGTACGACAGTTGAACTAAGCTCATGAGTCATTTATACATTATATTCTTCAAGAATCAAGGGGTTCTGTCATTAATTTAATTTATACGTTCAAAAATTGATGTAGCAACTAAGGACTGGCCCTTTAACAGGCAGTGTCCTTCATACAGCAGAACTATGTTGCCCATTGAACGTGACACATTAACCACAATAACCTGAACTGCATGTTGGCTTTTTCAGATGTGGTCGTCCTAATTCCAGGAGGAGAATAACATTATTTCAACCCCACATGTGAATCTGCAATTCCACATGTGAAAGTACACAATTGGATGATGTAGTACAGTAAAAACGAGGACCACTTTTGGCTTGTGAGCACCACTTTCAAAACTACTGGCTTGAAATTATACAAATGTTCGAGGGTACATTTTTTATTATCTCCAATCCAACCAAGCTGTAAATGGGACATACACAGAACATTACTACCCTCGATGCACTGTCATTTCACACAGTGTTTGGTAAAGCTTGGCCAAGTTTACGAGTAAAACAAAGCATTCAATTTAGAGGTCTAATTTCAGTGTTTTTGCAAGCGATAACTTGAGAGGGGGTGACCATGCTGGAGGGGTCAAAGGTGAATTGGGAGGAGGGATGATACAGTATTAGCTTGCACACTGACTCCAGAGAGAGGGGCGTCTTGCTCAGGGAGTAAACAGCAGATGCCCTGTGTCAGAAGTCACTCCCCGTGGACCTCCCTCCCTCCATCCCCCTTCCCTCCATAGACAGAAGGGAGATAGGGAGGGACAGACGGTCGCTAGGCCCCTTTGAGATGCAAAACAAAACAGGCCTTTCACCTTATAAGCCTCTGAAGCTTTGTCTCGAGATCCACTAGTCACTGGCTGGTTAGAGAAGAGCAGTAAATCTAGCCACAGCTCAGTGGATGGTTAGGGTATTGGTTGGGAGACAACAGAGAAAGAGTTTATCCAGTAAATACAAATGTATTTCAGTTGTATTTATGGCTTATTTCTCAGAGCAGATTTTATTATTACATATAAACCAAATCAAATTTAAATTGGTCACGTGGAGATATATGTACATTTAGGCAGGGGTAAAGTGACTATCTGCAGCATATGATGAGTGTGAGAGTGTGTGTGTGTGTGTATATGTGTGTTTGGCATCGGTATGCGTGTGTGAGTTATGTATGTGTGTGTGTGTGCATCTGCAGTGTATGTGTGTGTGTGTGTGTGTGTGGGGGGGGGGGGGGGGGTTGTGTGAGAGTGTCCGTGTTTTGGGTAGAGTCTTGTGAGTGTGCATAGAGCCAGTGCAAGATAGGGTCAATGCAGATACTGTAGCTCGGGTAACCATTTGATTAATTATTTAGCAGTCTTATGGCTTGGGGGTAGAAGCTGTCTCAGAGCCTGTTGAGTCAAGAGATGCGATGCCATTTGCCGGACCGCTTTGCGGTCAAGGGCGGTGCAGTTGCCATACCAAGCAGAGATGCAGCCAGTCAAGATGCTCTCAATGGTGGAGCTATATAACTTCTTGGGGATCCATGCCAAATATTTTCAGCCTCCTGAGGGGGAAAAGGAGCTGTTGAGCCCTCTTCATCACTATGCGGGTGTGTGGACCATGTTAAGTCCATAGTGATATGGACACCAAGGAACTTGAATCTCTCAACCTGCTCTACTGTTTCCTACCTTCACCATTAAGCCGGCCCGTCAGGAAGTTCAAGATCCAGTTGCAGAAGGAGGTTTAGTCCCAGGGTCCTGAGCTTGATGATGAGCTCGGTGGGCACTATAGTGTTGAATGCTGAGCTGTAGTCTATGAACAACCTTCTCACATAGTTATTTCCCCTCTTATCGTGGTGGGAGAGAGCAGAATGAAGTGCTATTGAGATAGCGTCATCTGTGGATTTGTTGGTGCAGTATGCGAATTGGAGTGGGCCGAGGGTGTCTGGGTTGATGTGTGTCATGACCAGCCTTTCAAAGCACTTACAGGCTGGGAATTGGAGAGATTGAAAATGTCCGTGAAGACACTTGTGAAGGCGCATGTTCTGAGTCAGTCTGGGCCGGCGGCTTGTGAGTGTTACAAGTCTTACTCATGTCTGTCAAGGAGAGCAAGATCACGCAGTCGTCCGGAACAACATGGGATCTCATGCATGACTCAGTGTTGTTTCCCTCAAAGCGAGCATAAATGGCATTTCGGTCGTTTTGGGACTTCTGCGTACCTGGGCAACTCACGGCTCGGTTTTCATTTGTAATCTGTTATTGTCTGCAAGCCATGCCACATCTGATGAGCGTCGGAGCCAGTGTAATAGGATTCCATCTTCCTCCTTTATTGTATTTCTTCATGTTTGATGGCTCATTGGAGGTCGTAGTGGGATTTCATGTATGCGTCCATGTTTGTGTCCCGTTCCTTGTAAGCAGTAGCTCAAGCTCTAGCCCAGCACTGATACTGCATGTACATACATAACTATAATGATCTACAATGTTTTGTCTCTCATATGCTGTGAGCAAAGACACATTTCATGTCGGACTTGGTCAAGTTGGTTTGATGGTCCAGCATGATCCAGCCAGTTTAATTTGACAAAATTACAATCATGAAGCAGCATGATGATGCTTGCTATTTGCAAGCCATTGAAAAGTGGTCACTGGAGACAAGGCATATGGGCCAGTCAGAAAGAGTCCATGGATTAGTGCCTAGCCACCAGTGTTTTCTGCATCCATGTGAATGTTAATGTCCTCGGTTATTGTATGTCACCCATACACAACCCGCAGATCTCTAAAGCAAACACTGTAGGTGGTTAGGGCTCAACCACCCACCACCCTAAATGTAACCTCTGGGTACGAGCCTGTGTTAAGTTAAGGCATGCGGGTCATTGCAATTAGGCAGATGGTATTTATTCAAGGGAAACAGATTAAATGATTACTGGCTCCTAGGCTTTGGGAACCTGGACTGCGGTGGGCTGGGGTGGCAAACATGTCTGTTTGTTTTAACAGTTGTGTATGTCAGCCCTGGTCATGTACAAAATTGTGAGGCTTCTCACAGGTACGGCCAGACAGGTACATTAGTGTAGTTGTGAGACTTTGGTCACACAGGAAATAACCCATAGACAGAGCGTTTGCTGCGTTGACATTTCAACATCATCGTTGTTGAGTTGTTGTTCTTCTGGTTAAATGTTAGTGCCAGCATTTTGCATTCCACAGTATTTTCTTGTAAGACTGAAGTCTCAAAAATATCCTCTCGAGTCAAATTACAGCTCTGTATTTTCCCCGCCACCAAATGTTTCCCCTGATTTGCGCTGGCTGTCATTTCACAGAAAACCTTTTCCTGTCTCCACAATTATATTTTTGTGACAGTGTTTATGGTTGACTGTTTGCATTCTGCTGGCTGATTGGGCAGTTGGTGTTCCTGGAAGGTGGGGAGGTTTGCTTGTTTTGATGGGCAGAACACAGGAAGTTATCACAGGAAGTGGGGTGGTCTGAACAACTCAGAGAGAGATACAGAGGTGGTTGGTGCTGTTTAAGATGAGGAAAAACAATAATTGTTTTTAAGAGCATGGCCTTATTTCCATTACAGCATATTGGATGACTGTAATTCATATTCCATTCACCCAGCTTAATGCAAAATCGATAGGTTTAGGTAACTAGATGATAGTCGAATTTTCCCTACACCCATCATGAGGTTACTTTATATATTTAATCAAATAAAATGTTATTTGTCACATGCGCCAACAAAAATGGTCACAGGTGTAGACCTTACCGTGAAATGCTTACTTACTAGCCATTAACCAACAATGCAGTTCAAGAAATAGAGTTAAGAAAATATTTATTAAATAAACCAAAGTGAAAAGAAAATTACATAACAATAACGAGGCTATATACAGGAGGTACCGTACCGAGTCAATGTGCGGGGGTACAGGTTAGTCGAGGTAATTTGTATAGTGACTACGCTTAGATAATAAACAGTGAGTAGCAGCAGTGTAAAAACAAAGGGGGGGGGGGTCAATGTAAATAGTCCGGGTGGCCATCTGATTAATTGTTCAGCAGTCTTATGGCTTGGCACTCCGGTACTGCTTGCCGTGTGGCAGCAGAGAGAACAGTCTATGACTTTGGTTACTGGAGCCTTTGACAATTTTTTGGGCTTTCCTCTGCTACCGCCTAGTATATAGTTCCTGGATGTCTGGAAGCTTGGCCCCAGTGATGTACTGAGCCACTGTAGCCCCTTTAAGGTCAGATGCCGAGCAGTTTCGTTACTAGGCGGTGATAAGCAGAGACTAGAGCTGCCCAGTGACACGAGCCCACCAGACAAGCTAAAGACAAGTAACACTGAAATATACATGAGAGCATCAGCTGTTCCTGACGACTGTGTGATCAAGCTCTCCGCAGTCGATGTGAGTAAGACCTTTCAACCGGTCAACATTCACAAGGCCGCAGATGGATTACCAGGACATGTACTGACATGTGTCTTGTCGTTGTCGGTGATCAGGCCTACCACTGTTGTGTCGTCAGCAAACTTAATGATGGTGTTGGAGTCGTGCTTTGCCACGCAGTCGTGGGTGAACAGGGAGTACAGGAGGGGACTGAGCACGCACCCCTCTGGGTCCCAGTGTTGAGGATCAGCGTGGCAGATGTGTTGTTGCCTACCCTTACCATCTGAGGGTGGCCCGCCAGGAAGTCCAGGATCCAGTTGCAGAGGGAGATGTTTAGTTCCAGAGTCCTTAGCTTAGTGATGAGCTTTGTGGGCACTATGGTGTTGAACGCTGAGCTGTAGTCAATAAACAGCATTCTCACATAGGTGTTCCTTTTTTCCAGGTAGGAAAGGGCAGTGTGGAGTGAGATTGAGATTGCCGCATCTGTGGCTCTGTTGGGGCGGTATGCGAATTGGAGTGGGTCTCGGGTTTCTGGCATGATGGTGTTGATGTGAGCCATGACCAGCTTTTCAAAGCACTTCATGGCTACCGACGTGAGTGCTACAGGGCGGTAATCATTTAAGCAGGTTACCTTCACTTTCTTGGGCACAGCGACTATGGTGGTCTGTTTGAAACATGTAGGTATTACAGACTCAGTCAGGGAGAGTTTGAAAATGTCAGTGAAGACACTTGTCAGGTGGTCAGCACATGCTTTTGAGTACACATCCTGGTTATCCGTCTGGCCCCACGGCTTTGTGAATGTTGACCTGTTTAAAGGTCTTGCTCACATCGGCTATGGAGAGCGTGATCACACAGTCATCTGGAACAGCTGGTGCTCTCATGCATGCTTCAGTGTTGCTTGCCTTGAAGGGAGCATGGAAGACATTTAGCTAGTCTGGAAGGCTTGTGTCACTGGGCAGCTCGCGGCTGGGTTACCCTTTGTAGTCCGTAGTATTTTTCAAGCCCTGCCACATCCGACGAGCATCAGAGCCGGTGTAGTAGGATTCAATCTTAGTCCTGTAGTGGCGCTTTGCCTGTTTGATGTTTCGTCTGAGGGCATAGGGGGATTTCTTAGAAGTGTCCGGATTAGTATCCTGCTCCTTGAAAGCGGCAGCTCTACCCTTTAGCTCGGTGTGAATGTTGCCTGTGAGCCATGGCTTCTGGTTGGGAAATGTAAGTACGGTCACTGTGGGGATGCCGTCGTTGATGCACTTATTGATGAAGCTGGTGACTGTGGTGGTATACTCCTCAATGCCATTGGATGAATCCCAGAACATATTCCAGTCTGTGCAAAACAGGCCTGTAGAGTAGCATCCGTGTCATTTGACCACTTCCATATTGAGGGAGTCACTGGTACTTCCTGCTTTAGTTTTTGCTTGTAAGCAGGAATCAGGAGGCTCAAAATATGGTCAGTTTTGCCAAATGGAGGGTGAGGGAGAGCTTTGTATGCATCTCTGTGTGTGGAGTAAAGGTGGTCTAGTTTTCTGGTAGAAATTAGGTAAACCGGATTTAAGTGTGCCTGCATTAAAGTCCCCAGCCACTAGGAGCGACGCTTCTGGATGAGCATTTTCTCATTTGCTTATGGCCTTATACAGCTCATTGAGTGCGGTCTTAGTGCCAGCATCGGTTAGTGGTGGTAAATAGACGGCTACGAATAATATAGATGAGAACTCAATTGGGAGATAGTGTGGTCTATAGTTATCATGAGGTATTCTACCTCAGGCGAGCAATACCTCGAAACTTCTTTAATATTAGACATCATGCACCAGCAGTTATTGACAAATAGACACACACCCCCGCCCCTCGTCTTACCAGACGTAGCTGCTCTGTCCTGCATGAAGAAGCCAGCCAACTCTATATTATCAGTGTCGTCGTTCAGCCACGTCTCGATGCACGAAGAAGCCAGCCAGCTCTATATTATCAGTGTCATCATTCAGCCACGTCTCGGTGAAACATAAGATATTACAGTTTTTAATGTCCCGTTGGTAGGATAGTCTTAATCATAGATCGTCCAGTTTGTTTTCCAACGATTGCACGTTGGCCAACGTGGGAAGTGGTGGTTACCTAGTCATCGGCTAATTCTTACAAGGCACCCCACCCTCCTCCCCCTTTTCCTTCGTATTTTCTTCACGCTGATGACGGGGATTTGGGCCTTGTCTTCACAAAGCAGTATATCCTTCGTGTCGGACTCATTAAAGAAACAAATCTTCATCTAGTTCGAGGTGAATAATCACTGTTCTGATGTCCAGAAGCTCTTTTCGGTCATAACCTAGCCTGTGAATGAAAGTTTACAACGTAGGCGCACAGGTCGAGATACATTTCATTAATCAAGGTGACAGACATTGACACATTCAATACCACCTTGCAGAGTCTTGCCTGTATCTAGCTGATCTAAGGTGTAATCATTAGTCCAATAGTTGCAAACAAGAGTTTCTATTGGACAAATTCAGGTATGTTCATCCCCGGTTCGTTCCGTTCACTTCCATTTAAGAAAAGGTTTACAACAGAATCGGCGGAATGAATACACCCCTGATCACACGCAAACACAGTTCACTTTCATAGCAGCCCGATCGTTGTATAATTCCTTCTCTCATCTACGCACTCTCCTCCTCTCACCTTTTCTCTTCGCTTGTGGACTTCAGTGCACAACACATCGGCTGTCTATGACAAGGCGAAAAAACCTTTCCAAGCCAAACCTTCATATCATAACCGCTACACCTAAATCATTGTCATTAATTTGTTAATGTCAAGTCACCAACATAGCTACTAGAACTAACACGTTAGTAAAACTGCTACAATCACGCAGTACATTGTACATACCCAGTGGGAATAGATTAATAAAACCAAAAGCGTACCTTGACTTGGAAGAGCTCCAGTGTTGGATAGCCATAGCCCGCTAGATAGCATCCCTCTGTTTGTGCCAGGTGTTTGAGTAGGCTTGTCACGTTCTGACCATAGTTCTTGTGTGTTTTACTTGTTTTAGTGTTGGTCAGGACGTGAGCTGGGTGGGCATTCTATGTTGTGTGTCTAGTTTGTCTGTTTCTATGTTTGGCCTAATATGGTTCTCAATCAGAGGCAGGTGTTTTGTGTTGTCTCTGATTGGGAATCATATTTAGGTGGCTTGTTTTGTGTTGGGGTTGGTGGGTGGTTGTTTCCTGTCTTTGTGTTCGTTTCACCAGAGAGGACTGTTTCGGTTTGCCACGTTTGTTATTTTTGTATTGTGTAAGTGTTCACGTTTATCGTCTTAATTAAATATGTTGAGCACGAACTACGCTGCGTCTTGGTCCGATCCCTGCTTCACTCTTCAGACGAAGAGGAGGAAGGCTGCCGTTACAGAACCACCCACCAAACTCGGACCAAGCAGCGTAGTAACGGGCAGCAGCGACAGCAGCAGCAGCGGCCCATTACACAGGACTCCTGGACATGGGAGGAAATTCTGAACGGTAAGGGACCCTGGGCTAAAACTGGAGAATATCGCCGCTCTCATGAAGAGCTGGAGACAGCTAAAGCCGAGACGCGGTGGTATGATGAGGCAGCACGGAAGCGAGGCTGGAAGCCTGAGAGTCAGCCCCAAAAATTGATTGGGGGGTGGCTAAAGGGGAGTGTGGCGAAGTCAGGTAGGAGACCTGCGCCCACTTCCTGTGCTTACCGTGGAGAGCGAGAGTACGGGCAGACACCGTGTTATGCGGAAGAGCGCACGGTGTCTTCTGTACGGGTGCATAGCCCGGTGCGGTACATCCCAGCTCCACGTATCGGCCGGGCTAGATTGAGCATTGAGCCAGATGCCATGAAGCCGGCTCAACGCATCTGGTCTCCAGTGCGTCTCCTCGGGCCAGTGTACATGGCACCAGCCTTACGCATGGTGTCCCCGGTTCGCCAGCACAGCCCAGTGCGGGTTATTCCACCTCCCCGCACTGGTCGGGCTACGGGGAGCATTCAACCAGGTAAGGTTGGGCAGGCTCGGTGCTCAAGGGAGCCAGTACGCCTTCACGGTCCGGTATATCCGGTGCCACCTCCTCGCTCCAGTCCAGTACCACCAGTGCCAACACCACGCACCAGGCTTCCTGTGCGTCTCCAGAACTCTGTTCCTCCTCCATGCACTCTCCCTGTGGTGCGTGTCTCCAGCCCGGTACCACCAGTTCCGGCACCACGCACCAAGCCTATTGTGCGTATCCAGAGCCCTGTACGCACTGTTGTTTCTCCCCGCACTAGCCTTGAGGTGCATGGCTACAGCCCGGTACCACCAGTTCCGGCACCACGCACCAGGCCTATAGTGCGCTTTGAGAATCCAGTGTGCCCTGTTCCTGCTCCCCGCACTAGCCTAGTGGTGCGTGTCTCCAGTCCGGTACCACCAGTTCCGGCACCACGCACCAGGCCTACTGTGCGCCTCAGCAGTTCAGAGTCGGCCGTCTGCCCAGCGCCATCTGAGCTGCCTGCCTGCCCAGCGCCATCTGAGCTGCCCGCCTGCCCAGCGCTATCTGCACTGCCCATCTGCCCAGCGCTATCTGCACTGCCCATCTGCCCAGCGCCGTCTGAGCTGCCTGCCTGCCCAGCGCCATCTGAGCTGCCCGTCTGCCCAGCGCCGTCTGAGCTGCCTGTCTGCCCAGCGCTATCTGAGCTGCCCGCCTGCCCAGCGCCATCTGAGCTGCCTGTCTGCCCAGCGCCGTCTGAGCTGCCCGTCTGCCCAGCGCTATCTGAGCTGCCTGCCTGCCCAGCGCCGTCTGAGCTGCCCGTCTGCCCAGCGCTATCTGAGCTGCCCGTCTGCCCAGCGCTATCTGAGCTGCCTGCCTGCCCAACGCCGTCTGAGCTGCCCGCCTGCTCAGCGCCATCTGAGCTCCCTGTCTGCCCAGCTCCGTCTGAGCTGCCCGTCTGCCCAGCGCTATCTGAGCTGTCTGCCTGCCCAGCGCCATCTGAGCTGCCTGCCTGCCCAGCGCCATCTGAGCCGTCCGTCTGCCCAGCGCCATCTGAGCCGCCCGTCTGTCCCGAGCCGTCAGAGCCGCCCGTCTGTCCCGAGCCATCTGAGCCGTCCATCAGTCAGGAGCCGCTAGAGCCGTCCGTCAGTCAGGAGCCGCCAGAGCCGCCCGCCAGTCAGGAGCCGCCAGAGCCGCCCGCCAGTCAGGAGCCGCCAGAGCCGCCCGCCAGTCAGGAGCTCCTAGAGCCGCCCGCCAGTCAGAAGCGGACAGAGTCGCCCGCCAGTCATGAGCTGCCTTCCAGTCATGAGCTGCCCTCCAGTCATGAGCTGTCCTCCAGTCATGAGCTGCCCTCCAGTCATGAGCTGCCCTCCAGTCATGAGCTGCCCTCCAGTCATGAGTTGCCCTTCAGTCATGAGCTGCCCTCCAGTCATGAGCTGCCATTCAGTCCGCAGCTGCCATTCAGTCCGGAGCTGCCATTCAGTCCGGAGCTGCCATTAGTCCGGAGTTGCCCTTCAGTCCGGAGCTGCCCCTCTGTCCTAAGCTACCTCTCTGTCTTAAGCTACCTCTCTGTCTTAAGCTACCTCTCTGTCTTAAGCTACCTCTCTGTCTTAAGCTACCTCTCTGTCATGAGCTTTCCCTCAATCCGGAGGAGTTTCCTCAGTCTAGTGGGGACCTTTGTGAAGGTTCCTAGGGCAAGGTCGGCGGCGAGGGTTGCCACTCAATGGTGGAGTGGGATCCTCGTCCAGCGCCGGAGCCGCCACCACGGACAGATGCCCACCCAGACCCTCCCCTAGAGTTTTAGGTGGTGCGTTCGGGGTCCGCACCTCAGGAGGGGGGTACTGTCACGTTCTGACCATAGTTCTTGTGTGTTTTACTTGTTTTAGTGTTGGTCAGGACGTGAGCTGGGTGGGCATTCTATGTTGTGTGTCTAGTTTGTCTGTTTCTATGTTTGGCCTAATATGGTTCTCAATCAGAGGCAGGTGTTTTGTGTTGTCTCTGATTGGGAATCATATTTAGGTGGCTTGTTTTGTGTTGGGGTTTGTGGGTGGTTGTTTCCTGTCTTTGTGTTCGTTTCACCAGAGAGGACTGTTTCGGTTTGTCACGTTTGTTATTTTTGTATTGTGTAAGTGTTCACGTTTATCGTCTTAATTAAATATGTTGAGCACGAACTACCCTGAGTCTTGGTCCGATCCCTACTACACCTCCTCTTCAGACGAAGAGGAGGAAGGCTGCCGTTACAAGGCTAAACTAGCTAGCTGCATTCACTAGCTAAGTAAGCTCTCTCTTAATTTGTTCAAAACTGTTCAACTATTGTCTTTCTCTCTATTTGAATCAACTACTAACCACATTTTATGCACTGCAGTGCTAGCTAGCTGTAGCCTGTGCTTTCAGTACAAGATTCATCCTTTGATCCTGTGATTGGGTAGACAACATGTCAGTTCATGCTGCAAGAACTCTGATAGGTTGGTGGATGTCCTCTGGAAGTTGTCATAATTACTGTGTCTATGGAAGGGGGTGAGGACCACGAGCCACCTAGGTTTTGTATTGAAGTCAATGTACCCAGAGGAGGACTGAAGCTAGCTGTCCTCCGGCAACACCATGGTGATACCCTACAGAGTGCTGTTGGGGCTACTATAGACCTTCATTGCAAACAGTGTTTTAATCAATTATTTTGGTGACGTGAATATATTTAGTATAGTTTCACCTAAAAAGGACTTTTATAATGTTTCACTATTTTTATTTTTATGAATTTCACTGAAGAGGATGGTTCTCCTTTTCTTCTTCTGAAGTGCCTCCACTGACTGACTGTAACCGACGACAAACAAACACAAACACACCCTGTCCCCAAAATGACCCACTCAGCTGCAGCCCTCGTCACCACATCCCTGTGTTGTTTCATGCCAACTGGCTAAATGGCCTGGTCCCAAAGGAAGTCCATGACCATGCACTCTCTCTACAAATATTTCCTGGTGCAAACAGCTCATGCAACATGGCTTCAAATAGCTTTCTTATATGGGAGAGTGCTCTGTGGGGTTAAGAATGTTTAGTGAATTCATGATTGTCTGACGAGGATTCCATTTTGGTTCAGTAGTGCAGGAAGTGGTACTGGGTGACTTTCAGTTTTACACTTTCACATTTTCTATTAAGGAATCTTTACTTTTACTCATGTATGAGAATTGGGTACTTTTCCACCTCTGATTTCAGGTAGCACCTTACATTTCTTATTATTTTTCAGAACTGACGACATGAAGCCTTGGGCAAAATAGTACTAATGCGTGATGATACATTTTGTCCTTTCTTAAATATTGCATGGATTCAGCCTGCTGGATTGAGCAACTCTCATGCTAAAGCACATGACTCCGTTGATCACGATGAACTACATTTGCAACTGAAAGTTCACGGCTTGTGACTACTTAGATTATTAATGATGTTAAAAAAGTGAACCGTCTGATTTCTAAATCTAAATATGTTCCATATATTGAGATATTTTTTCGCGCAAATACATGCTTCTCTGTAAAATAAGCATTGCTTTGGTACGCCAACAGTAACTCATTCTGGGAAACTAAGTGAACCTAGAGAGAGGAGACCACTTCATGTGTTCCGAGGAAACATTTGCATGAGTATCATCCTTCACAAATAAAGATACTTTTTTCTTTTGTTGTCTTTCATATATATTTTATCTACACAGTCTCCGGGGTTTGATCTGATATGGGAGTTATGGGAGGCCTGCTTGTGTACACTGTTTTCATGGTCTTCTCTGTTATTGTTTAGGCTCAGTCATCCAGGAAATCCCACACACTGTTTTCTTAGAGATGACAGTAGCAGATAGCCATTTTGTCCAACCAAAATGACAGCATAATTACAAATGTAAGACTTACTGAGCTTGCTGTATCACTAAAGTTATTGCTTGGTTATGTATTACCTTTCTATTAGCATCCTGTGCAGTGTACTCTGGGTAAAACGTTACAAAAGACATTTAAAATAGGCTTATAAAGATCAGAAGACAATCCACAGGGCTGTTGTCTTATTCGCTACAGAATGTTCTCCCACTTCCTAAACCAGGGGTTCTTAAACTTTTTCAGCTCAAGACCCAAATGAGAAATTGACCGTCTTCCCATGACCCAAAATCATCCGACAACGACACAAATTAAGAGTAAATAGTGTGTGATTGTAGATGTATTCTCATATCTCGCGACCCACCTCTCACATGCCCAGGGCCCAATTTGGATACCCACCCATAGTTTAAGAAACCCTGTCCTAAATCCATTCAGAGGACAGGACAGTGGGTCCATTTGACAACAGCATACTGGAGATTATTCCTCTCAACCAACAGAACCATACTGATAACACCTCAGACTTTAGAAACGGATGTCTCTGAGGCACTGATGATATATGAGTTAGGAAAATGAACTTTGTCATTTCCTGAGGAATGACGATGTGAAGAATGTGCCGGGAAATGTGCCAAAACCACAGTTCATAGATACTGACTCACGTCATGGACAGCTTCTGATTTACTCGAAGACACATTGTGAAACACTTATAATTTGTAGCCACTCAAATATGATTTCCAAAAATGTGCCCTAAAAAAGTAATATACTCTTCATGAACGTTAGTGTCACTCTAGGTGGAAAGATGAGAGTTTTGTGCGAGCAGTGTTTCAACAAGACTGTCGAGACGTTGTCCTGCTCTTCCTCTAGTGTCTGTGTGGATACACTGAAGCGTGCCAAGCCCATGACATTTGATCAATGGCCAATGGTACAGGAAATTCCAGTCTGCTCCTCATAGGCATCGGGCATTTGGATGTAAAATGACATTCTTTCATTTAATTATGGAAGATGTGTCCCTCTGTCTAGCAAAGGTTGACTTACGCATCACAGCCACCTTCAGTTCGATTCATCCATCTTGTTGATCTCTAGTAATAAACATGTTTTATATCTGCAGTAAGTGGTTTATAAGACCTTCCTTCGTCCACAATAACATCCCAAACGGCCACAATCCTTCCAACAGCATTTTATCTTCATCTAATGTTCACCTCAATGTAATATAAACATATTCATAATGCCAGCAAGTATTATTCTATGTGCCTTGTAGTTGCTGCTGCACACATACCACAGATATGAGTAGGCTGCCATTCTATGAATAATGCATTGGCAGTGAGGACTGATTTATATAGCAAACCTTTGAACCTGCTCCAGTTAATCAAGGCGGGTGGGGTTTGGAGAGGAAACGGCTGCATTGTGTGACAGACAGCAGACCCTGGTGGGTTATCTCTCTCACTGGGTTATGCAAACAGCTTCTGACAAACTCTCTCTTTACTTCCCCATGTGTGGGATGCATTTTGGAGTGGGGCCTTGTTCAACATGGCATAACTGCTACCGAGGTCCGCCAATACATCCCAAATGGGAATGTGTGAGCCGAGCCAACGCCTTACATGCAATACAAAGGCTTTAAGAAAGATGAGGTGCCATCACCCTTTTAGAGAAACGTATCATTCTCAGAGAAACAATATAACAGGCTTGTTGCCTACCAATACTCCCATATTGCTCCTCCAAAAGAAGCTTGGCCTCCAAAAGAGAATGGACCATATAACCAGTGTGGATAAGATCCCTTACCTAAATCAAATATTGTAGCGAATGAATTATTTACACATGATTATTGCATTCAAGACACCTTGCATAAATCTCCTTACGTGGCAAAACGTCTCCCCTATGAAATGGCTGTCTAAATCAATCCACATTTTGCGTCTCTAATAAAAAAACTAGCAAATGAGGGGCGTAATATTCTCGTTGACAAAATTGAATGAACAGTCTGTTTTCAATTCTGAATCATTAGACGGTATTAAGGTGGAACATGTTTTTGGCATGGAGGTTTCGTTGGAGCTATAAGGATTGAGAAAATAACCCAATGCAGTAAAAGGGTCAGTGAGTTAATATTTGGACAATTCATTGTTCTGCGACATTCTTCTACTTTTTTCTCTCCCTACACTTGAAGAAATCTGAGCCTCATTTAAAAATCCGGAGAGTGACAATTGAATCTCTAAACAGTTGCAATTCATTGTACTACAGGCAGGAGATCATTTACAGCGTTTTCAGGACTGTGTAATCATCCTACAGTGGCAGATGGACCAAACAGAGCAGAGGAGAAAGATATCAGTGTGACGATCAGATCACTCAGACAGAGACATGGGGTTATGGAGATGAGTAGAATACAGGGGATGTTCTATCAGAGAATGTAATCAGGTTTAAAGCAGGAACCCAGTCATCAACAGTAGGCAGGCTCTGCTAGTAGAGTTAGCCTAATACATTCCGAGTGGCGCAGCGGTCTAAGGCACTGCATTTCAGTGCTAGAGGCGTCAATACAGACCCTGGTTCGATTCCAGGCTGTATTACAACCGGCTGTGATTGGGAGTCCCATAGGGCGGCGCACAATTGTCCCAGTGTCGTCCAGGTTGGGGTTTGGCAGGGGTAGGCCATCATTGTGAATAAGAATTTGTTCTTAACTGACTTGCCTAGTTAAATAAAGGTTAAATGAAATGAATGTAAAAAATAAAAAATAAATCCCACTCTCCTGCTTTTATGCAACAGTTCATTACCATAGTGGGTCGGAAATGTCTACAACTGATGTTTTATTAATATAGTAATGTAACCTATTTCACTATAACAATACTTTGGCCTTGATGTAAGTAAGAGTCCAAGCCACTCCGAATGCTTTTGCCCATTTGGTGTGCACTGTGGGACTGTGACAGTCCAACGTCAAATCACATTAGCAGTGAATTATATTATTATTATTTTTCTTCCACATAAGATGTCTATTGTGTTAGCGCTGAAGTGCATTCCTCAGTGCCCACTTGTCTCCCTCTCCTGGGGCGTGAGCCTCTTTAGGGCTGATGGAAAGGGGTTAATAGTGTATAGGAAGAAGAAGAGATGAACGTTTAAGTTGAACAGGTTCAAACTCACCTTAATATGTATGGACATTGGAAAGAGGATGGTTAGGTTGATTTTTACATGAGGATTTTGGGGACTGAATAAATCCAAGGCTTTGTACATAATATGTATCATACAGTGCCTAGTAAAAGTCTACAAACCCCTTATTAAAAAGCTTGCACATTTTCCTGCCTTAAAATTAAAAAAATGTTTTTATTAAATTGCTCCAACCCCCCCCCCCCCCCCCCCCACACACACACACACAATATACTCCACATTTTCAAAGTGAAAGAAAAATTATAGAACATTTTCCAAATTAATAAAAAACAAAGATCTTGATTGCGTATGTCTTCACACACCAGAGTTAATAAATGGTGGAAGCACCTTCGGCAGCCATTACAGCTATGAATCATTTTGACTGAGATTCTAGCAAATTGCTCAATTTGGTTGGTAATCATTGATGAACAGTCTTATTCAAACCTTGTCTCTGATTTACAAGCATATTTAAGTCAGGACTGAGACTGGACCACTCTGGAACACTAAACACCTATTGGAAAAGCCACTCTGGTGTATCTTTGGCATTATAATGTGTGTAATTTTCCTGCTAAAAAAACAAAACTCTATCCCAGGGTTAAGTATTCAGAAGACTGAGGCAGGATCTCCTCTAACGTCTTATCTGGGCTTTGATCCTTTCATATTTATTTTTATCCTGACAAACTCCCCAGTCCCTGCTGGTGACAAGCATACTCATAACATGATGCTGCCACCACAATACTTGATTAATAAAATTGCATTCACTCCACAAATCTACTCCAAACCATCTATTCAGTTTGCAACAAGCCCGTTAAGTAATACTGCAAAGAAATTTGGGTCAAATCCAACACAATACAACACAGAGTGAAACCCTCTATATTCTTTCACTTTCAAAATGCGGAGTAGGTTGTATAGATCGATAGAAACAAAATTGAATCTTTTTATAGATGTAATTTTAAGGCAGCAAAATATGAAGACAGTGCAAAGGGTGTGTAGACTTTTACTAGCGTCTGTAATAAAGTAACGCAAGTCTTCTTAGTAGTTCAGATGTATTATTTCTACAATATTGGAGTATTAACTGATTATTAAGAATAACACCAGGAGATGCATCTTCAACAGGGATCAGTGGTGTTGCAGAGGGAGGGTAAATGCACATAAACATGTTTATATATCTTTTTTATTTTGAGCGAGCGTTTATCCACCAAATGAGGAAAAATGCATCGCAAACATAGGAGCATTACTTGATTCATCGCAAACGGCAATTAGCATTTACCTATATATATATATATATATTGGAAAGGGGAGGCGCTTAACATAACCACAGAACACTGGAAGCACAGTGAAAGCTGGTTGAGAGAATGCCAAGAGTGTGCAAAGCTGTCATCAAGGCAAAGGATGGCTACTTTGGAGAATCTCAAATATAAAATCTATTTAGATTTTTTTGGTTACTACATGATTCCATATGTGTTATTTCATAGTTTTGATGTCTTTACTATTATTCTACAATGTGTAACTATGTGTTGTTGTATGTGTCGAACTGCTTTGCTTTATCTTGGCCAGGTCGCAATTGTAAATGAGAACGTGTTCTCAATTTGCCTACCTGGTTAAATAAAGGTGAAATAAAAAAAATAAAAAAAACAATGTAGAAAATAGTAAAAATAAAGAAAAACCCTTGAATGAGTAGGTGTGTCCAAACTTTTGACTGGTACTGTGCATAGTAGGTACACGGCATCATTGTCATTCCAACTGCAGCTAGCTACAATATTTGACAGAGCCTCCCTTCTGTCTGAAAACAGGGGAAATAGTAGAGAACTCATCTGAGATGTCACAGGCCCATGGATGATAAGGTGCCACAACAGAGACTGTAAGGTGAGCTCTTAGTACAAAGGAAGTAAGTACCTTGAAGCATGACTGGGTTCTCATAATAACACACAGCAGGGGTAGCTGCTGTTGTTTTAAAAATGTGTCCATCTGTTGAGGTACATTGAGATGGGTCATTTCTTCTAAATAATACAACATACTAAACAGCCTTTTCTTCTATTGAAACTTTAATCAGATTGGAGTCGTTGCGATCTTGGTTATGTCAAACCTCTCGCTGGTCCCCTTGACAAAAGCTTCAGACAATAGAGACGCAATAATTCCATTTTGACGTGTTCGGAGTCTTGATGTTAAAAAGGCCCGAGAACACCAAAGCTATCTTTCTGTTCTGTGCTGTGTGAGAATGAACGTAGGCGTCCCACGCCTTTCCCAAACCCGTGGAAAAGGAATCTCTATGAGTGTTTTTCAACTTGTGTAAATCGGATGTGTACCCTCAATGTAAAAACATAAGTGCTGACCTGTAAAAACCCAGCTGTGGCCCAGTCGCCAGTATAAACAGGGGTTTTCCCAACGAAAGTAATGACCAAAGTAACACATGCCATGTTTTGCTGGCGGAAACCAAGGAATTTCGTTCTCTGCAGGGCCTGGTTTCTGTTGAAGTTCTCCCCTTCCAAGGCTGTGGCCAAAGTAAATAAAAGCAGAGCACTCTCTCGACCTCCATCAAACACATGACTCTGAAACAGCTGTTAGCATTTAGTTGGAAAAACCACTGACATTCCTCACAGCAGAATGTATATGTGTTATGTGAGATAGCAATCAACACACACACATTCTTCCAGTGTGGTTACACTCCAGCGATTTCTTCCCTTTCCAAAAGAAAACACAGAGGAACACACCACTGTCTAGGTTAGAATTATGACTTCAGGATATTCATTATGTCTTCTTTTAGTACCAGAATCAAAGCGTTTCTCAAAATGGCCAAATGACTTCAAAGTCTCCATTTGTTTTTCTCAAATTATATGTTCAGTAAGTGGATACTGTTTAAACAGAAATGACAAGCTAACTTAGCTACTACATCAGGGACATACATAGAATTTCATGTATGTGAACATTTTGGAACATTCGGGTGGGCTAAATTGGGTGCTGCAGTATAAGACCCCAACCCACAGGTTCACTTTCTTGTCAGAGAGAAAGAGATTGTTACTTAAATATGTGCTTGGCAGATCCTTTATCCATGGTAATGCTGTAACAGAATATAATGAATAAGAGTGCTGTGCATAGTAGGTACACGGCATCATCCACATTGAACTTACTTGGCATGGATCTACCATTGGGAGTATGTAGGCGTTATACACTTAAAGAGAAAACATATGTCATTAGATTCTGTAGGGCAGTGGTCGGCAAATCTGTGACTAAATCGAGTGCACCTCCTGCGCTGCCCAATCGGATAGCTCAAATCACCGTGGCTACAGAGCTACCTTGACCCTGGACACAGCCAAGGTTAATAGACTACTAGCCTACGTGAGATTTAACCACTTTTAAAACTATGACCACAGAGAGACTGTTAAACGAATACAGCAAAGAGCTGCTGTTTTTATGAGTTCATGTTTAAGTTTATATTCAGCACTGTCACTGTTTTTATTCAACACTATTACAAAACGTGCTTCTCCGTACTTCCGCTCCGGCTGCAGCTGCAGCAAATTATTATTATTATTATTAGCAGCTCGTCGTGTCGATTTTAATATTAAGGAATATTTAACTCGCTCTGGTCGTAGGAACAACATGAATTTGTGCATGAGGCAGATGCGGTGCGACTCGAGTTTGGCCATCAGGTGGAAGATGGTGTCCCCTCTCTCTGGTCAGTCTCACCAGAGGAAAGGAAGGAGAGAGCAGGGACCGTGAGAGGCGGTTGGGAAAAATAGTTTTGAACGGTCATCCAACTCGGAATTCCAAGTCGGCAACTCGGGCGTCTTTCTAGAGCTCCGACTTTTCGACCTGAAGATCACTGACGTGGGGTATTGACCTCGTTGACCATCAGATGCAGGTACCATCAGTCCAGTAAAATAAAAAAACGAATTATTTCAATTCATGCTCCACAGTGCCTCACAAGTGCTAAACCAACTGATCTGTTTTGTTATCAAAGCTCGAGTTTTGAAATATAATATGGTCTGATAACAATATTGTCAGGCCAATCAAGCCAATATGCTGTGATAATGTATTAGGCCTACTGCCTACTGCCCAAACCTCATTCCTACAACACTGTTCGTGTGGGTTAATGTAAAGAAAATGATCTGAGCAGTAGATCTCAGCTTGCTTTTTGACTGCGAAAGGGATCTTGATTCAGAAAAGGTTGGTGACCACTGCTGTAGGGCATGACTAAATGCCTATCAAAAGTGCTGTCCATCTCTCTCCCTCTCTGAAAGTAATTTAAACAATGACACGGTATTGAGTCATTGATTTAGGGTTTTATCAAAAAAGCCGTTAAGGAAATGTCCCAGTGCCCCCCCCCCCCAGCCCATTCAAAGGCCAAGCTGATCTCAACAAACAAAGCTTACGGTTCCTCCTTCCGGATCCATTGTGTACATCTTTATTGAATACACAGGACCAGGGGAGAAATCCTTAGATTTGACATGGGGAAGAAGGGAAGACTATTTGATTGTATAGTAATGCTGTTTTAATGAGGGATCCTTTTAAATTGCTTCTGATGGGAGGGTGCCGACTCATGAAGAACAACCAATAGAAATGACTAACTTGGAAAAATGTATAGTGTGCTTTACTGGTAATATGGAAATGATTAAAACAGCACAGTAAACACAGTATACAACAAGAGCACACTGACTGACTGACTGCATGAATTATGTAAGAAGTGGAAGAAAGGACTGACTTCATAACACAGCCTTCTATTGTCATATAACTTATGAAGCAAAGCCAAGATAGGCACGGGAAATGTCAAAGTGGAATAACAAAGGGAGCGATAGTTGAGCCAGAGGAATCCACAGGCTATTTGACAAATAAACGTAAACAAATGGTTGAACGTCAACCGCCTATGAAATTAAAGATCATTAAACAAATCAAACTCTTGTTACACGAGTAGCTCGTTCTACGAGAACCCTCCTATTACTGGGAAACTAGATTAGGATTGTATCTAGGCCTGGCACAATTACCGTGTAACTGACGGTTATGGATGAAGACCGCCATGAAAATAAACAACCGTCATACACGTTTACCTTTTATTTTTTATTTTTCAGCTGACTAAAGACGGGACGGTTGAGTCTGTTTCTGCGGTAACATGGACTCTTAACATCATGAAACGTTGTTGCTCCTTGCTGAAACAAGCAAGGTGTTGTAGCCTTCTCCCTACAGCACCAGACATAGAAATAGAATGAATAGAACGTGCCTGGACCCTCTAACCCTGGCAATTTGACTGGTAAACATATTCGTCCACTCGCAATGGCTGCCTGGTATTGTGATGCATTAGTTTCCAAAGTAATGTAGAATGTTCACTCAAACTATTTTAACTGATGTGGCTCATGCAATGGAATGCATTTTTTGTAACATCAGTTGAGTTAAATCAACAAATCCCAGCCCATATTGATGGGTACACTTCTTGCTTTTACTTCCTGCTTTGCTCCTCGCATTTGCCACCAGTAGGGTGACCACATGTCTCGATTGTGCAGAACAGTCCCGCATCCCGCAACAAAACAATCATGTCCGCTTATTTTATCAATAAATGAGAACACCACTAATTTACAAAAAATAATGGTCTTGTATTTCAGTCAGAATTCCTATTAATTTAAAATGAAAATTGGCATTCCAACCTGTCTCTTTTGCAGTCACGTTGCACTTATGACAAGATATATATCATAAAGATGTGGAACTGGTAATGTTAAATACTCCAATCGTTGTTGAGATCTGATATTCTGCTCAGCGCAAGACGAGACGTAGGCCAATGGCATATAGTCAACCAATCACATTTGTCAAATCCTTTCGGGCTTATTTCCAGCTTAACTTGGAGAGGACAGTTATTACTTCAAAAAGAGTGCTTCTAACAAAGAGCTACAAAAGTAAATAGCCGTATTAGACTGAAATATATAAGGTCATTTCGTCAAACTTGAGGCTCTCCATGCTCATTAGTTGCTCATTTAACATACCGTTTTTGCTGCCACTTCACTCAACCCGTTTTGAAAGTGTCCCTTCCTAGCTGTTTTACATTTCCTGAGACCAACCAGAAATGTTTCTTTGGTCAAATAGTTTGGTCTACATTCGCTTCAATTAGTTCGCTTGGTGCATTGGGAGGGTGATTTGCATAAAATCCATCAATCAATAATTACCTTTCCAAAAGTCAATACTCATTCTAATGTAGCCTCTGTAGTAGAGTCCGCACGTTGTCAGTTCCTCCAGTTAGGCCTTTTCTCCTTAGGTCTCCATTGAATCTCCACAGGTTCCAGTCTCTGTGAAGGGAGGGTTCAGGTCCGTCCTCGGGAAGAAGGTGGCAGTGTAAGTATCCGAGTCAGGTAGGTATCACAAGAGAGTGGAAAGAGAGACTTCTTCTTCTTCTGGTTTATTGGCGATCACACAATTTAATGTGCATCCCGTCATCTACTATGCAGGATGGAAACAGGATTCCCCCCAAAACTGAACAAACTACCAAAAAACTACCCAATAATAAAAATTAAAATAAAACTTTTCCGTGAAAAAATATAACAGATCTGATCCCCTCACAGGCTAAAGGGAAAGCTAGGAGGGTGGGTCTTCCGGCTGCTAGTCTTCAGATGTAAAATCCCTAAGTCCCAAAAACTTTTCTGCCGCAGCCACAATGATGTTCACTTTCTTAGACTTGTGCCGTACAGTTTATAACTGTGGCAGTGAAGCATCTAAATCCACCTTTTTAACACACGGTGTCACGTTCCTGACCTGTTTTCTGTTGTTTTGTATGTGTGTGATGGTCAGGGCGTGAGTTTTGGGTGGGCAGTCTATGTTTTCCGTTTCTATGTTGGTTTTGGGTTGCCTGGTATGGCTCTTAATTAGAGGCAGGTGTTTTGCGTTTTCCTCTAATTGAGAGTCATATTAAGGTAGGAGGTTCTCACTGTTTGTTTGTGGGTGATTGTCTCCTGTGTCCTTGTAGGTGTACCACACGGGACTGTAGCGTTTGTTCGGTATTTGTGTAGTCTGTTTTCCCTGCCCGTGCGTTCTTCGTGTTTTATGTAAGTACTCTCGTTCAGGTCTGTCTTCTTCGTTTTGTTGTTTTTGTAAAATATTCAAGTGTTCTTCGTGTGTTTAGTTTTGTCTTGTAAATAAAGTTTCATGATGTATTCACAACCCGCTGCACGTTGGTCAAATCCATGCTACTCCTCTTCTGAGAAGGAGGAAGCGCGTTACACACGGGGTATCTTTTATCTGGCAGCAAACATTTACTACAGGCTGTGGTGTATCCACTACCATATCTTCACTGACGTCACTTGTTTTCTCAATTATTTGAATCGCCTCCGCAAAGGAGATTCGATTGACCTCTCTATCTTTTGCCACCTCAATTTCCTTCAACCTTACAGGGAACTCCAGAAACTCAGGTTCATGATCTCCACCACAATTGCAACACCGTCGTCCTTCTACACACCTTTCTTCAATATACTCTGTCCCTCTGCACACACTAGAAACATGGCCATATCCTTTACAATTCTTACACTGCGGTGGTTTGGGGACGAGAGCTCTTACGGTGTATCTTACATAACCTGTTAAAGCTGGGGGCGCTGTTGTCACTATTTATGGTAATCGTGTAATTTTTGAAACGGCTTCCTACAAAATTCTTGATCGTACAATATGCATATTATTATTATTATTATTGGATAGAAAACAGTCTATAGTTTCTATAGGAGTTGAAATTTTGTCTCTAAGTGGAACAGAACCCATTCTACAGCAATTTCCCTGACATGGAGTCAGATTTCAGAAATTTTGGCCACTGTTCTGGAGTCAGTTTTAAGGCCAATGTTATTCCTATGAGTATACGGACACTGCTTACGTCTTCCCCTGGATGCCTTTACGTGATGACGATTTGAATGGGGTCGATTGCGCAATCACAGGCACTATAAATTAAAAAACCCTGTAGCTAGGAACTCTTTCCCAGCTGCGTCATGCGCGTGGAGGACATCGACCTGCACTTGTTCCAAGCATTAGTTTAGGGAGTAATCTTTCTCAGGTCATGTTTCTACTCGTTATAGGAGTTAAAAACATCATAAGGTAGTTAATTCAAAGCGTTTTATAGCAATTTATATCCGTTTAGTGCGATTTTGGGACATTTATTTCTGAGACGCTGTGAATCTCTGGGCACGCTTCCAGTTCATCCCGAACGCAGTTGGCATTTCCACATGGCAAGAGGACAGCTTTCCACCAAAAGACGATTAGACCCAAGAAAGAATCCTTTGCCCAAGATACTGATGGAAGAACAGCTCAAAGTAGGAAATTTTTATTATGATAAATCGTGTTTCTGTCGAAAAATGTTAGTGGCTTAGGACGCCATCTTGTTTGACGTAGCTTCGCTTGGCGCAAACTGTATTGAAAAGTAAGGATAATTTAAAAAATGTAATTCCGCGATTGTATTAAGAATTAAATTGTCTATCAATCGCTGTCCACCCTATATTTTTTAGTCACGTTTATGAGTATTTATGTATACGAGTAGATCACTGTCTAATATGGCGCACGGACATTTTCTCACCAGCTGGGCTACATTTCCCATTGTCTAACCATGATTTTGGTGGCTAAATATGCACATTTTCGAACAAACTGTATATGTATGTTGTAATGTGATGTTACAGGGGTGTCATCTGAAGAATTCTGAGAAGGTTAGTGAAAAAAATAATATATTTTGGCGATGTTTACATTATCGCTCTCTTTGGCTAGAATCAATGCTGGGGTAATGTTTGCACATGTGCTATGCTAATATAACGATTTATTGTGTTTTCGCTTTAACCTGTCTAGGATGAGGGTGCCGCTAGCGGCACTCCCCCCCCACCCCCACTGAAAAACCAGTGCCGCGAAATTCAAAAAAAAAATTTTTTTTAAATATTTAACTTTCACACATTAAAGTCCAATACAACTAATGAAAGACACAGATCTTGTGAATCCAGCCAACATGTCCGATTTTTAAAATGTTTTACAGGGAAGACACAATATGCAAAGATGTACATCTATTACCTAAAAACACATTAGCATAATCCACCATCTTTTATTTGTCCACCAACACCAGTAGCTATCACCAATTCGGCTAAACTAAGATATTTATAGCCCCTAACCAAGAAAAAAACTCATCAGATGACAGTCTGATAACATATTTATGGTATGGGATAGGTTTTGTTAGAAAAAAGTGCATATTTCAGGTAGATGGCATAGGTTACAATTGCACCCACCGTCACAAATGGACTAGAAAAACTACATTGAGCAACGTGTTTACCTACTTACTAATCATCAAACATTTCGTAAAAATACACAGCATACACTAATCGAAAGACACAGATCCTGTGAATACAGACAATATTTCAGATTTTCTAAGTGTCTTACAGCGAAAACACAATAAATCGTTATATTAGCATAGCACATAGCACATAGCAGCCCAGCATTGATTCTAGCCAAAGTGAGCGATAAAAGTCAACATCGCCAAAATATATTAATTTTTTCACTAACCTTCTCAGAATTCTTCAGATGACACTCCTGTAACATCATATTACACAATCCATATAGAGTTTGATCGAAAATGTTTATATTTAGCCACCAAAATCATGGTTAGACAATGTGAAATGTAGCCCAGCTGGTGAGAAAATGTCCGTGCGCCACTTAGACAGTGATCTACTCTTATACATAAATACTCATAAACGTGACTAAAAAATATAGGGTGGACAGGGATTGATAGACAATTTAATTCTTAATACAATCGCGGAATTACATTTTTTAAATTATCCTTACTTTTCAATACAGTTTGCGCCAAGCGAAGCTACGTCAAAAAACATGGCGTCCCAAGCCACTAACATTTTTCGACAGAAACACGATTTATCATAATAAAAATGTCCTACTTTGAGCTGTTCTTCCATCAGTATCTTGGGCAAAGGATCCTTTCTTGGGTCCAATCGTCTTTTGGTGGAAAGCTGTCCTCTTGCCATGTGGAAATGCCAACTGCGTTCGGGATGAACTGGAAGCGTGCCCAGCAATTCACAGCGTTTCAGAAATAAATGTCCCAAAATCGCACTAAACGGATATAAATTGCTATAAAACGCTTTAAATTAACTACCTTATGATGTTTTTAACTCCCATAACGAGTAGAAACATGACCCGAGTAATATTACTCCCTCCACTAATGCTTGGAACAGGTGCGGGTCGATGTCCTCTAGGCGCATGACGCAGCTCCAAAAGAGTGACTAGCCTCAGGGTTTTTTAATTTGTAGAGCCTGTGAACGCGCAATCGACCCCATTCAAATCATCATCACGTAAAGGCATCCAGGGGAAGACGTAAGCAGTGTCCGTATACTCATAGCAATAACAGTGCCCTTTTAACTGACTCCAGATCAGGGGCCAAAATTTCTGAAATCTGACTCCATGTCAGGGAAATTGCTGTAGAATGGACTCTGTTCCACTTAGAGACAAAATGTCAACTCCTATAGAAACTATAGACTGTTTTCTATCCAATAATAATAATAATATGCATATTGTACGATCAAGGATTTTGTGGGAAGCCGTTTCAAAAATTACACGATTAGCATAAATAGTCACAACAGCGCCCCCATCCTCAACAGGTTAAGACACTTAGAAAATCTGAAATATTGTCTGTATTCACAGGATCTGTGTCTTTCGATTAGTGTATGCTGTGTATTTTTACGAAATGTTTGATGATTAGTAGTTAGGTAAACACGTTGCTCATTGTAATTATTCTAGTCCATTTGTGACGGTGGGTGCAATTGTAAACTATGCCATCTACCTGAAATATGCAAATTTTTCTAACAACACCTATCCCATACCATAAATATGTTATCAGACTGTCATCTGATGAGTTTTTTTCTTGGTTAGGGGCTATAAATATCTTAGTTTAGCCGAATTGGTGATAGCTACTGGTGTTGGTGGACAAATAAAAGATGGTGGATTATGCTAATGTCTTTTTAAGTAATAGATTTACATCTTTACATATTGTGTCTTCCCTGTAAAACATTTTAAAAATTGGACATGTTGGCTGGATTCACAAGATCTGTGTCTTTCATTAGCTGTATTGGACTTTAATGTGTGAAAGTTAAATATTTGTAAAAAATATTTTTTTTGAATTTCGCGGCTCTGCCTTTTCAGTGGGGGTGGGGGAGGGGTGCCGCTAGCGCCACCCTAGTCCTAGACAGGATAACCAAGCTTCACATGTATTTGCTCTTTGTCAAAAAAGAACAGGACCGACAGACTTTCTTTTTTTTCACCCAGCGGATCAGACGCCAAGCACCAACCACACCAGGAATTTTCCTCAGGTATTCAATCTGAACATCCGTTGTCACCCCAGGGATGACTCCTTTGACGGGTGCTCTACTCCGAAGTTCGAAACACAAAACTTCTGTTGTCCAGATTCTTTTGAGACCCACTGCAATTTTCCCCTGCTCTTCAGAAATACAACTCTGACAGACTCCACTTTTGCAAGTGCCTCAAACACCTCAAACTGTTCTCCCACATATGCATCCTTACTCAACAAACGCATCCCAAGAAGAAGTGATTCATTATCATTCACACACGTATCCTCCACTCCAATTTTAGACAATTTCAACTACTGTTACCCATTCAGAACATTCGTCTTCACCATTCGTCTTCGCGTCGTTTGATTCGAACTTGGCATCCACTTCCACCGTCTTCCCATTTACCGCTGTGTCGGCCGAAACCGTCACGCTGCAATGTCACCTCTCAATTTGGGTTAGAGCAGACCATTGGCTAGCTTAATAGATAGCAAGTGTGAGAATTCAGGACATGTGTTTACCGGTAGCACACGTGAGATTTCACACTTCAATTATTGAACACACAGCACTCGTGAATAGGTTGTCACAGCAAACACATTTCAAAACATGTGAACACAGCAAACGAGGGAGAAAAAGAGGAAGCTCTTTGTCGCCTGGTTTACATAGTGACAATGGATCCTCTTATATAAATGTCTACGTAACAGACACTCTTTTGTTTATTGCCTTACTGTTAGTATGAAGGATGTAGGAAGTTTGACAAATTACTCTCAAATGACTTATTGCCATAGTTTTGAATGTCTGCGTGAGGTGTGTAACAGATCGAGACTCTTAGTATTCCATCATAAAATATCCCAGGCACATCCAGCAGTAGTTACACCTGAACAAACACTCTTTCATGTGTTGTACAATTTGAAACCAAAAAAGTCACCCGTCACAATATTCATTACACTTAATTAATGAGGTCATTGAATAAATTGTATGCGTTGCAAATGTCAACCTATAACAAGCTACAAGTGCTACAACCCATTCAAACTGTGGGCTACAAAACAAACTCAGACTGTTATAGAACATTTACCCCCAGAATTCAAAGCATGACGTACACAGAGTAGCCTACGTGAAGGCCCAATGTGTTCCAATTGAACCCAGAGAAACCCAAAGTGAGAGGTCTGTAGTAAGTCATGCATGCTAATTGATAAGCAGTTCAGGCTGGTGACCCGGCCAACATGGGGGATGTAGACACAGTTGACTACTCTCTGGCCGGCTGGCTGGGTGGCCCGCTGGTAGAGTATGAGAATGAGTCAGAAGCAGACGGCCTGACGTGGCCGGACGGCCTGTCTGCGACCTACCGCCAGTCAGCCCAGCACCCTCCCTCCCTGCCATGGTCTGTTGGGCAGGGCACTGCTAACACTGGGCTTTTACTGGGTTAGTGCCGATACAGACTGACAGTCTTACGCAACGCTTCCATTATTTCAAGCAGGACAGCCACAACACACTGTCTGCAAGGGACAGAACAGGACGACCTGAATTAAAGATGCATGTAAGGGATATTGTATTCTATAAATGCCTAAACATTACATTTTTCATTTAACCTTATTTTGATAGGAGGTCAATGTTAAGACCAGGTCTCTTTTCCAGACGAGTTCTGTATAGCACCACAATACACATAAAAAAAACAATTAACACATTCAACTACACATTAATATGCTCAATAAAATACACGTTATTATACACTACAAACAAAACACAATGGTAAAAAACAAACACATTCTTCAGTTAAAATGAAGAATGATTATACAGAACATAGAGTACCATTCAATAGATTGGAGACACCTACTCCCGGGTATTTCCCAATTTGTACTATTCTCTACATTGTAGAATAAAAGTGAAGACATTCAAACTATGAAACAACACATGGAATCATGTAGAAACCAACAAAATGTTAAACAAATCAAAATATATTTTATATTTGACATTCTTCAAATTAGCCACCCGTTGCCCTGATGACAGCTTTGCACTCTCTTGGCATTTTCTCAACCAGCTTCAAATGGAATACATTTCTAGCAGTTTTCCGATTACTACATGATTCCATATGTGTAATTTCATAGTTTTGATGTCTTCACTATTATTCTACGATGTAGAAAATTGTAAAATGAAAGAAAAACCCTTGAATGAGTAGGTTTGTCTAAACGTTTGAATGGTAATACAGTGTATATATACCGGTACACACTATGTCACGTTCTGACCTTAGTTCCTTTTTTATGTCTTTATTTTAGTTGGTCAGGGCGTGAGTTGGGGTGGGCATTCTATGTTGTTTTTCTATGTTTTGTTCTGTTGGTAGATTTCTATGTGTTTGGCCTAGTATGGTTCTCAATCAGAGGCAGGTGTCAGTCGTTGTCTCTGATTGGGAGCCATATTTAGGTAGCCTGTTTTCTATTGTGTTTTGTGGGTGGTTGTGTTTGCACCATACGGGACTGTTTCGGTTGTTTGTTTGTACTTTTGTTATTTTGTTCAGTGTTCTGTTGATTTATTAAATATCTCATTATGGACACTTACCACGCTGTACATTGGTCCGATCCTTACTACTCCTCCTCAGACGAAGAGGAAATCCGTTACACACTACTATTCAAACGTTTGGGGTGCTTAGAAATGTCCTTGTTTTTGAAAGAAAATCAAATTTTTTGTCCATTAAAATAACATCAAATTGATCAGAAATACAGTGTAGACATTATTAATGTTGTAAATGACTATTGTAGCTGAAAACGCCAGATTTTTTTATGGAATATCTACATAGGCGTACAGAGGCCCATTATCAGCAACCATCAGTCCTGTGTTCCAATGGCACGTTGTGTTAGCTAATCCAAGTTTATTATTTTAAAAGGCTAATTGATCATTAGAAAACCATTTTGCAATTATGTTAGCACAGCTGAAAATCGTTGTTCTGATTAAAGAAGCAATAAAACTGGCCTTCTTTAGACTAGTTGAGTATCTTTTGTCTTGCCCATTCACCCTCTGAATGGCGCACATGCACAATCCATGTCTCAATTGTCTTAAGGCTGAAAAAGCATCTGTATGTTTGACATATGTAAATTGTCTGTAAATGTATAAATCAATCAATCTGACAAAGGAGAGCCCCAGGGTGAACTTTAATCATGTTTGACCTCATTCCCCCATACATTGAGAGGTGCGGTGAGTTAGTATCGCTCTGGGTCTGGGAGCTCTCATGTAGCACTGAGAAGAATGTACATTCAACATACTGTACATCCCACAAATATCACAGACCGAACATTTACTGCATATCACTTTAAAATTACAGAGCACTATATGCGTATGTCTTCTACTTATCAAAACGTGACATCGTAACTCTTTCCCAAGGACCTGGATCTGACGGTTAGATACTGTACTGTAGCTGTCCGACAGAACCTTGTGTGTTGCTAATCACATACTTTAATGTTGTTGGGTGTCTATTTCTAAACCACTTTCAAAGCAGCCTCAAATTGCTGTTCAATAATGACCCTATTATAGTGGAAACCACAATGGTCCATGGTCGCTAGGTTTTTGAAAGGACCTCATTACTCCCTACAAAGACAAGATGTGGGGGAAGAGAACACATGGCCCCACTTATTCAAACCGAGGTCAGATCTTTAGGCCTGGTAAACAGACCCACACAGCTAGCGTGGGAATAGAGCTTCCTAACAACCCTCCAAACACCTTGATGATGAAGGAGGTTTCTCTCTCTCTCTCTCTTTCTCTCTCTCTCTCTCTCTTTCTCTCTCTCTCTCTCTCTCTTTCTCTCTCTCTTTCTCTCTCACATATGTAGCTTTCACTCTCTCTCTCTCCCTCTCCCTCTTACTTTCTCCCTTTCTCTCTATATATTGGTCTTTATCTCTCTCAGTATCTCTATGGCCTAAACCCAAGTGTCACATAACAACAGGTTGGGTCCAGGCCAGAGTCGTGTGCAGAGCTCCTGAAGGCTCGCTGGAGGAAGAGGATGTAATGACACAGTGCATGAATGTGGTTTCCTAGATGGAATGGAGCACAGACACACAGCGCTCCATGTTTGGCTAGTGTTGACTATCGAGCAGAGCTGGACTCACAGAAGCACTCACTGGCACGCCACGCAGGGTGCTTGTCAGGGATGAAAGAGGACCGACCTTCCGTCCTGTGGCTGAGCCTCCATATACACAGGCTGTACACCAATCCAATCCAGGACCGGCAGACATGCAAGCCCTAATCCCCAGTGTGGCTGGATGATTTTATGGCATATTTCAGGGTCTTCCAGCATAATACAGCCCTTACTCTTGGGCTTCAAGGAGGAAGACGGGGATCTCAGCACATGTGATTCGAATGAACTGTGCTATGGGCACGTCTAACCCAGGGGAACGATGATTCTTAGAAAAAAGATTGAAGGAATAGGTCAGGCGGACCAAAATCACTGATCTGAAGTGTTCATCTTGAGCGTGCCCCATCTTGCATGGTTATGTTTGGAATTTCGAGTTCTAATTTCAAGTCATTAGAGTGTCTACACGCCTCTTAGTGATAATAGCTGTAATTCAGACACAGGGGCACAGGGCTGCTGAGGCATCTACTATAGGTGGCTGAGATAGTGTGGGAGGTCACTGACACGCAAAGAGAGGTGGGAATGATGATTAAATGGACTGTGCCTGTTGGCAAACTTCTAGCTTGCTGTGACAGCACATACCCACTACAAAAACAAATGATAGTGCATGACATCATGGAGTCCTGTCAACAACCTTTCTCTGCCTCCCCTGTGCTGTGGTTCACTACTCTATACACACTGTACACTACAACTAGGTCTAAAGCAGACGCGCCTGCTCCCGCTCTCCCTCTCTGGCGCTCAGGGGCGCCAGGCTGCCCTTCATTACGCACACCTGTCACCATCATTACGCGCATCTGCGCTCATTGGACTCACCTGGACTCCTTCACGTTGTTGATTGTGCCCTCTATGTCTGTCTGTTCCTCAGTTTTGTTCCCCGTGTCAGCATTATTGCCGTAATGTCGCTTTGTTCCCCCCGTCCAGATGCTGTTCTTGTTTTGTTTGATGTCCGTTTTCCATTAAATGTCCACTTCCTGTACTTGATTCTCGTCTCCAGCGTCGGTCCTTACACCATAGCCAATTAACTTATACTGTACATGGGCAGGAATTGAAAACAAGCCTATTATGCAATACAGTAATGTTTATGGGATTTCTGTTAGATAAAGTATGAGCCTCTATATGGAGTCATAGTCAATTAACTTATACATGGGCAGAAATTGAAGGATACTGTGCTATATTTAAGCGATAAGGCCCGGGGAGGTGTGGTATATGGCCAATATATATGACGCAACGCGGAGTGCCTGGACACAGCCCTTAGGCGTGGTATATTGGCCGTACTGTACATCACAAACCCTTGAGGAGCCTTATTGTTATTATAAACTGGTTACCAACATAATTATAGCAGTAAAACTAAATGTTTTGTCATTCCCATGGTATATGGTCTGATATACCATGGCTTTCAGCCAATCAGAAATCAGGGCTTGAACCACCCAGTTTATAATAGAAGATAGCGTACTATGCAGTAAGGTAATGTATACGGCAGCTCTGTTAGATAAAGTTTGAGCTCCTAAAGTCATCGATTCATCCTGGCCGTCTCCTCAGGGCTCACAGAGGCGGAGTGAGGAGGCTCACGTAGGCTTTCCTCGCAGCACCAATAACCATAAACACATGTTTAGGATCTCTCCCCTCAAACGCCATGAATAATATCTCCAGAGAGGAGCTGTGTCTCAAAAGGAACACCTATGTGAGAATGCTAATCATTGACTACAGCTCAGCGTTCAACACCATGGTGCCCTCAAAGCTCATCACTAAGCTAAGGACCCTGGGACTAAACACCTCCCTCTGCAACTGGATCTTGGACTTCCTGACGGGCCGCCCCCAGGTTGTAAGGGTAGGTAACAACACATCTGCCACGCTGATCCGCAACACGGGGGCCCCTCAGGGGTGCGTGCTCAGCCCCCTCCTGTACTCCCTGATCACTCATGACTGCACGGCCAGGCACGACTCCAACACCATCATTACATTTGCTGATGACACAACAGTGGTAGGCCTGATCACCGACAACGATGAGACAGCCTATAGGGAGGAGGTCAGAGACCTGATCGTGTGGTGCAAGGACAACAACCTCTCCCTCAACGTGATCAAGACAAAGGAGATGATTGTGGACTACAGCACGCCCCCATTCTCATCGACGGGGCTGTGGTCCAAGCACACCAAGACAGTCGTGAAGAGGGCACGACAAAACCTATTCCCCCTCAGGAGACTGAAAAGATTTGGCATGGGTCCTCAGATCCTCAATAGGTTTTACAGCTGCACCATCAAGAGCATCCTGACGGGTTGCATCACTGCCTGGTATGGCAACGGCTCGGCCTCCGACCGCAAGGCACTACAGAGGGTAGTGCGTATGGCCCAGTGCATCACCGGGGCCAAGCTTCCTGCCATTCAGGATCTCTATACCAGGCGGTGTCAGAGGAAGGCTCTAAAAATAGTAAAATACTCCAGCCACCCTAGTCATAGACTGTTCTCTCTACTACCGCACAGCAAGCGGTACTGGAGCGCCAAGTCTAGGTCCAAGAGGCTCCTAAATAGCTTCTACCCCCAAGCCATAAGACTCCTGAAATGGCTACCCAGACAAATGGCTACCCCCCCCCCCCCCCCCCCGTTATTATCTATGTATAGTCACTTTAATAACTCTACATACATGTACATATTACCTCAATTACCTCGACACCGGTGCCCCTGCACATTGACATGGACTCTGTTCCCGTACCCCCTGTATACAGCCCCGCTATTGTTATTTACTGCTGCTCTTTACTTATTTGTTATTCTTATCTCTTACTTTATTGGGGGGTATTTTCTTAAAACTGCATTGCTGGTGAAGGGCTTGTAAGTAAGCATTTCATTGTAAGGTCTACACCTGTTGTGTTCGGCGCATGTGACAAATAACATTTGCTTTGATTTGAAACGGCACCCTATTCCCTACATAGTGCATTACTTTTGAACAGAGCCCCATTGGCCCTGGGCAAAACTAGTGCACTACATAGGGGAATAGGGTGCTGTTTGGGATGCATCCGGGGAGAAGTATCCCCAATCCAAACAAGTCACTCAATTTGCTCACTACTCCAAAGCGCTCTAATATGACCCCTGAATGATTTTCTCCTTGTTCACTGTTGACATTTCATTACAATAATGGGTGGGTAATAGAGACAGAGAATGGGTGATAGAGTATGAGTGAGGGATTAGGCTGTTCTGTGATAATGTGTTCATGAATCAATGGAATCGGAACATTCACCACTAAACTGAGAACAACAAAGAATGACAGGAAGTGGCGGCTTTCCTAAATTTTCCCCTGGTAATCCATCACACTGGATCAATGAGGAAGGGATAGGCCTTCTCATAATATCAGTACAACAATCAATACGACCAGTGTTGTATTATATTCTATCCAAAACAATTCATTAAAACAGACAAAGTACAGAAGCAGCATGGGGATAAACAGTGGTGTGGTACATATGCTTGTACTCAACAATCAATTCAGAGCATGTATCTTTTCCAGCTGTCTCTAAATCTCAATGGCCAACACTACCTGTCTGATGGGTTGGAAGAGAGAATAGGCAGTCAACTTACAACCTGAGGTAGTTTCCCCAGTCAATACAGGCACGGCTAATGCCAATACCACGCTTATACTGAGACTCTGTCACTCACCCATTCCACCCTGGTTTTAGCATCATAAAAGGCCCAATGAAATGATGCAAGACACAAATTGCCGCCCGAATTCTGTGGAATGTAATTGATGCAATTCAAACCCCATTTCCTACTGGGATTATTCAAATGGTGTTTTGGGAACCATTTTGCTAAGATGACATTGTGCTAACCATGGCCAGAGATACGTGTTTTCTTGACAGGCGGCTGTGAAGGCATGATTAAATCCCAACCACCAAGAGAGTGGCTTTGTGTGTCCGTGCCTCCAAGGAAACCGGACTTATATTTTGAGAACAAACAGCCATCTCACCACCAGAATAGGAAATAAAGGAAGTTCTGAGGGATCAGGGAACAAGATGTCTTCGTCTAAGGGTGCTGAGATTCAAAAGGTTGGTAAATGAATGCCAGATTTGTGTTGTGTTGAGAGCATATTTAACCCTTCTGTCTTTTACAAGGGTAAAGGACTCGGGGTAACTACATGCTAATTTAATTCTGTTTAATCAAATAATGGTTGTCATGATTGGTATTTAGGAATCCTTAGGAATCCTTTGCCGGCACCTCCAGTCTAAACAGTGTCTTTCAACAGCCACTTTTGTCTTACAATGTCAGGTGGTTAGAACGTTCTAGATTTTGGTATTACATTTGATGATTCGTGGTTGTGTTTTAGACCAGAGCGATAACACCAGGAAAGGCATTCACGTAGCCTACTATACTGTGAAGGTGTTGTGCCTTCAGACCACCAGCCGCTGGGATGATGATTTAAGCGACTACAGCCAGACCTGGCTCAGTGGGAGGCGGTTCTGGAAGTGCTGTCGAGGAAGTGGAGGTGCTGACCATGCTGGTTCCTCACGCAACGATGTGTTCCGAGAAAACCCTGATCAAAGTGGACAGGCGCGCTAGTTCCGCTCTCCTGCCATCAAAGCACTCGACTTGACCTTATGAAGAGTACACCCAAAGTAACACAAAGAGAGTTGTTCCATCTGCCAATCACGGAGGAGCTCTGGTTCTCATCCTTACTCCCCATAAAAGGGACAGTAAGGGAAGACAACTATAGCTCACTCACCCTCTGTGTGTTGTCATTAACCTCCCCCTGGGTTTCCTGCAGAGAGAAGGAGAGGGACAGAGAGGGATGGGTAGAGAGAGAAATGGTAGCGAGAGAGAGAAATGAGTAGAGAGAGATAGACGGGTAGAGAGAGACTACAGAGAGAAAGATGGGTAGAGAGGGTTAGGAGGGGGGCATGTGCTGTGTACCCATTGCGTTGGAGGACTTCTGCAGCTCGGGACATCCATCACAAACACAACAAAGGCACTGTAAACATTTGGTCCCTTCAATAATGACACCCATTTAGGCTATCCAAGGGAGTGCCCAGACTGGAACAATAGGATCGGCTGCCTGCGTGCAACCTCATTATTCTTCCCTCCTTGAACACCCGTCTGTCTGGCCCATGCTAATGTGCAGCTCGTCTAGCCAGACGCAATGTGGAGGACATGGGACTTGGTGCAAATATGGGCATCCTGCAGGCCCCCCTATGAGCAGGTACAGGGGTAGGCTACCTTTTGTTGTGTATCACCGTGTGGGTGTCAAGTTCACATTGTTTTCGGATGAGGAGGGAGAGAGAGAGAACTGGGTAGAGGGGTTCGGGGTTTCGCCAGGGCTTGGTGGGAGGGAGGGATGGGGAGTTTGTTTAAGGAAGCTTAGAGTTGACGCTTCCAGAGGGAAAAAAAGAGTGCTGATTAAGTGGAAGCTTTGAAAAGAGCAGCGAAGTAGAGATGCTGGCTCTGATATCTGTGGCGCTCCATCATTCTACACTGCAAAACCCAATCGAGCCTCCGGTACTGGGCTCTGACACTAGCAACCACACACCAGTCCTGTAGAACCAGGCTTTCCAATTAGAAGCAACTCAAGAGGAGTTTGCTCCGTCTTATCGACAGAGTCTCTGCTGTTTCCTCCATTCTCTAATGTTCACATCCAATTCTAAGACACAGATTTGATCTCAAGAATGGTGATAGATGAAAAACAAGCAGGAACCTGCACAACCTAGACCTACTGACCTAGACCTACACCTACTGTAAAACAAAGTAATGTGCTGAAAAGGAAGACGAATTTAACTTGGACCAGCAACGGCTTTCCATTTTTTTCATCAGAGAGTTCATATGAGGGCAATTCAGTTTCAATTAGTGGTTGTTCATAATCGTCTAATGAGGCTCTCTTCTGTTTGTCTGTTCAATTAGCTGGAGCTCATGTCTTTACACTGGGCCTCTGATAGAGCCTGCGTGCCTCTACCTCTGGAGAACTAGATACATTGGAGCCATGTGTTGAACTGATGTCTCCTATAAGGCCTTGATTCACTGCACTGTCTTGTATCTCCCCAGGGAGTCCAAGGCAACGTAAAAGTTTTTTGTAGTAATTCTGGCACAAACAATTGCAGTGCAAACTAGACACTTCACATCTTCCTATAACGGACTCTGATGTAAAACATTTAATTCCCTTCTTCAGACACCAGACTGGTCCATTAGACAACTTTGAACTTAATCGGAGTTGAGGAGTTCAATTCTATATGTTGTTTCTCAGTAAAACGTAATCACAGATTCAACACATTCAACTGAGATTCAACTTCAAAGTTATCTAATGCACCAGTGTGTTGTCTGAAGTCAGTGAACTGCCCAGTTTGTAGCATCGTATGTCCCCATGAGCAACCTATTGATTTGTACTAGCAGTGAGCCACGTTGCACAGGAACTGATGTAATATCCAATTAAAAGTCTGCCGCTGTCTGCCAACAGGCAATACACTCAAATGGTGTTAAATACCACACAAATCAATCACGCTTGGTTAAGATTCCATTACATGAAACAGATGGAACCATTACATTGATTATTCCTCTAAACTGGTTTTATTAGTAAAACATATATTGTTTGTAATAATCTGACAAAATGCGTAAGAAGAGTACACCTTGCGAGGAATATAGCTCAGTTTGGCTGTGAGTAAATGAACACAACGGTGGTTTCATTGTAATAATCTAGAAAATGTTGATGAGAATGGAGAGGATTCTAAGAGACGATAGATGTGAGTCCCAAATGACACCATATTCCCTTTTTAGGGCACTACTTTTGACCAGGGCCCATACGGCTCTGGTCAAAAGTAGTGCACCATATAGGGAATACAGTGATTTATTTGGTACACACGCACGGTCTCTGATGAGTGCTTTGGTTTGGTTGTCTCTTTCTCTGTCCCATCAACATTTATCCCATCTCTGACCAGACCAAGGCAGCAGTGATCCACATTCAACAGCACAGATCCCCCAGCAGACAGCTGGATTCCATCTGACCTTACAGTTATCTGCACACACAAGTGCGTGCCTCGTGCACATGCACGCACACACATGGGCACGCATGGCAACCATGCACACTCACACTTCTGTGGCTGATGGCAGTCTATGATGACAGATTGATAAACAAGTCGTAGATTTGCTCTTGTTTGTAATTGCATTTTTTGGAACGACCTAAACATTGTTTTGCACAACAACAACAAAAATCCTACGTATAAAAGACCACAACAAACAATGCTGGATGCCCACCTCATTTACATTTGATTATAATAATAAAGTGGCCTGCAGCATTTTGCTTATGGATGAATCAAAATACTGCATGAGACATTCTGTGGAATGTTTGTTTTTTCCACTGTTTAGTTTGAATAATTTATTTGGGATTACAAATAGGCCATGTTTCTCGGTCACAGCAAGAGCTGCGCTCCTCAAAGCGTTGGAACATTATTGTGATGGGAGATAAAAGGCCTCCCACAGACACCGACTGTTAAAAGAACCGTACTGAAAGAATATTCAAGCTGCAAAATATAATTATTGGCTGGGGCTTACTGTAATTGGAGGAATCTCACCACCCCCTATTTGAACCACTGTCACAATGTGGTTCAAATAGGGGGTGGTGAGCCAAGTCACAATGAAATAGTTGTTTGTAGTTTGGAAGTTACTGTAGTTTGGAAGTTACTGTAGTTTGGAAGTTACTGTAGTTTGGAAGTTAAGTTGTTTCTGAAATTTCAGGCGGACCATGAGAACACAACCCCTCACAGGGTGAGGTGCCCTCAGGAGGTTGGGTGGGCTAAGGCTGAGAATGGTGTGTGCGATCGTACCCCTTACTTCTCTCCCAAACCCTTTCTATGCCATCTGAGACACAGCAAGACTGGCACAAGGCAGAGATAGAACGTAGCATAGAAAACAATCATTTCCTCTTGTATCGAGGCACTCCTCATGACCACAGACTAGAATAAAAGTGACAGCGTGGACTGAGTATTGCTTTGTCCTCTCTAAAACAAAAACTCTCTCCATCCCTATCTAGATTTCTGTTTCTCATTGTGGTGATGATTTTTGCATATTGTCCAGGAAAGTATAGTACCAGTCAAAAGTTTGGACACACCAACTCATTCAAGGGTTTTCTTTATTTTTACTATTTTCTATATTGTATAATAATACTGAAGACATCCACACTATGAAACAACACAGATGGAGTCATGTAGTAAGTGTTCAAAGTGTTGAACAAATCTAAATATATTTTGTATTTGAGATTCTCCAAAGTAGCCATCCTTTGCTTTGATGACAGCTTTGCACACTCTTGGCATTCTCTCAACCAGCTTCACGAGTTTGTCACCTGGGATGCATTTCAATTAACAGGTGTGCCTTGTTAAAAGTTAATTTGTGGAATTTCTTTCTTAATGCATTTGAGTCAATCAGTTGTGTTGTGACAAGGTAGGGGTGGTATACAGAAGATAGCCCTATTTGGTAAAAGACCAAGTCCATATTATGGCAAGAACAGCTCAAATAAGCAAAGAGAAATGACAGTCCACCATTACTTTAAGACATGAAGGTCAGTTAATACGGAAAATGTCAAGAACTTTGACATTTTCTTCAAGTGCAGTCGCAAAAACCCTCAAGCGCTATGATTAAACTGTCTCTCATGAGGACCGCCACAGGAAAGGAAGACCCAGAGTTACCTCTGCTGCAGAGGATAAGTTCATTAGAGTTACCAGCTTCAGAAATTGCAGCTCAAATAAATGCTTCACAGAGTTCAAGTAACAGACACATCTCAACATCAACTGTTCAGAGGAAACAGCATGAATCATGCCTTCATGGTCGAATTGCTACATAGAAACCACTACTAAAGGACACCAATAATAAGAAGAGACTTGCTTGGGCCAAGAAACACAAGCAATGGACATTAGACCGGTGGAAATCTGTCCTTTGATCTAATGAGTCCAACTTTGAGATTTTTTCGCTCCAACCGCCGTGTCTTTGTGAGATGCGGAGTCGGTGAATGGATGATCTCCACATGTGTGGTTCCCACCGTGAAGCATGGAGGAGGATTTGTTTAGTATTCAAGGCACACTTAACCAGCATGGCTACCACAGCATTCTGCAGCGATACGCCATCCCATCTGGTTTGCACTTATTGGGGCTGTTATTTGTTTTCCTCAGGACAATAATCCAAAACACACCTCCAGCCTGTGTAAGGGCTATTTGACCAAGAAGGAGAGTGATGGAGTGCTGGATCAGATGACCTGGCCTCCACAATCACCCGACCTCAACCAAATTGAGATGGTTTGGGATGAGTTGGACCGCAGAGTGAAAGAAAAGCAGCCATCAAGTGCTCAGCATATGTGGGAACTCCTTCAAGATTGTTAGAAAAGTATTCCAGGTGAAGCTGGTTGAGAGAATACCAGGAGTGTGCAAAGCTGTCATCAAGGCAAAGGGGAGCTACTTTGAAGAATCTAAAATCAAAATAAATGTTGATTTGTTCTACACTTTTTTGGTTACTATATGATTCCATATGTGTTATTTCATAATTTTGATGTCTTTCCCTATTTGTAGGTGTGTGCAAACTTTTCACTGGTACTGTATGTACTATAGTATACTGTACTGCCATTAAACAGTGTCTATATGTGTGCTGTGGATGCCCACACACTAATATATATTATGTATGCAGTGTTGTTTTCCCTTCTCCACAATGTAGGATGACTCATACATGATACACACCACCAGTGACCGTGACCACCATACAGTATTTGGTCTCAAATTTGCTTCCTGCTTTGATTGTTTCAGCGTGCGTTGCCATAGAGACAGAAATCAGCGCAGTTACTTAGGATTCTCAGCGTGCTAATAGCGGGCAAAGAAACAGAGCAGACAAGAACACATTTTAGTTGAGGTAAAATATGAAATTCCATCGTCAACCTTATCTCCATTAGCTGTACATAGGTATCCATCACCTTTTTTTCTATCCCATATCCAAACATCTACAGTAGTTCCAACCAGGCTTATTCATAACTTAGCTCTTAGTTCATTCCTATTCCTTCTGAATGTTGGTGACAGAATAAGAATGAGCTGGTATTCTGTCCCCTGCCAGAGATATTACTACTCTTTAGGAGAGAACCTCTGAGAGGTCATTCCTGCATCGACTCCACTACACCTACTGCATATCAAATAGATCTTAGACCGGTCCACCTGCATTTCTTTAAATATTCATTGGCATAAATGAAATGAATAATTCAGTTATCCAAATACCTATTAGCACCGCATTGAGTCTTTGTCCATGTTTATATTTCAACCTGGCAACAACACATCAATACAGTCTCTCCAGGAATCAGTACTCTACACTCTTAGAAAAAAGGGTTCCAAAAGGGTTCTTCTGCTGTCACCATAGGAGAACCCTTTTTGGTTCCAGGTAGAACTCTTTTGGGTACCATGTAGAACCCTCTGTGGAAAGGGTTCTACATGGAACTTAAAATGGTTCTACCTGGAACCAAAGGGGTTCTAACTGGAACCCAAAAAGGGTTCTTCAAAGGGTTCTCCTTTGGGGACAGACGAACAACACTTTTAGGTTCTAGATAGCACCTTTTTTCTAAGAGTGTACAACTGTACTGCAAGCAACAATAATGCCGTCCAAACATAACATGCTTTGAGCACAAAGCGGTGTTCCAAGGTAATCCTTGGCAAGCTGTTGTGCCATAGCAGCACACCAGCTGAATGTCCGGACGTCGTTGCTAAGCTCTGTGTGGCGGCGGAGGCGACTTAGCTGCTGCCTGGATAATCCAGTTTGAGAAGCTGCTGCAGATGGGTGAGTGCAGGAAATAATTACCTCTAAATTGCTGTCAAGCTGAGTAATCTCAGAAGTCTATGGCATCAATCTAGCTGCTGTACCTGGAGCCACTGAGAAGCTGCTCAGCTCATGACTTTCTCTCCTGCTCAGTGTTCAGTAGGACACTTCTTCTAATTCCTGAAGTAAAGGGTTGACATTAAACGTTTGTATTTTGACAAATCAATACTTTTCTGTACAGCCATTCCAATTTTGAATTTACAGCTTTGTATAATCACATTTTTGACAAACATTTGACAACCATTGGCATTCTCTTATGTTATGTTGAGGAGAAATGATATTCACACACGTTGGCGTGGCAGTATAGCTTACATCAGCTTTACTTCCGAAGAGAAAAATGTCTTTTTAAATCTGTGCTTGTTTTCTCCCCTGAAGCGGTGAGTTTCTCAGTATTGGGGGATAAAGTGTGGTTATTCCCTGGCTTTGTCAGAGACGTGCTGAAATACCTCCAGCTGACTGCCTCTTTGATATCCATCGAACTGAACCAAGCTGCCATATTGGGTTGCTCAACTTCTCCCTGATGCATCATGGAACCAGAGAGCATTGAGTTTATGGTAGATGTGATCAAGGCAGTATCCATGAGTACCCACTTACCGTTAACCACAGTCCAACTACACCTACAAACACCTCTCTATACTGTATCCACAGTCAGCAGCAGGAGACGTGATTCACCAACGCAGAGTCTTTTCACTGTACAGAAGAACAAAGACAACCTCACAGCATGTGATAGAAAAGGGAAGCCATTTCCATTGACCCTACACATCATGTCAATGGAAGCTCCGGTGCTATTTCTTCAAGTGCAATCGTGCATTGTCCCTCTGAGAGATACAGGTGGTCACAGTCACAGTCCACAATCCACCATGTTGCTTTCACCTTACAGATCTGTTAATGGAGGAGGGAAAGGGCAAGTGCATCAGTCAGCCAGAGTACAGAGGTTAAGGCCATTATCCCTTAGTGTAGATCTCCAGGGACGGAGGCAGGGCAGGCTGCTGGTTGGTTCCCTACCTCCCTGATCACATGACCTGGGTGGAAACCAGCTGTGAGGCCGCTGCTGCATCTCTGCTATGAAGGGACTCATTCAATCAGACAGGCACACAGTGCTTACGCACTGTCACCTAGTTAGGATGCATTTAGAAATGGAATAAACTGTGGACGTGAGGCTTTAGCCTAAACATCTGGATCAATTAGCATTAGGCATGTCTGAAGAGTCTTCCTATTGCCAGATCTTAGGCTCCTGCCACTGATCTTCATACTGACTGTCCATCTTAGACATCACTGATTAGGCTCATTTAAAATGATTCAAAGTGAATAGGCTAAACATGACTGGCTTGAGGATATTTAAGTCATGGCTGACATTAGCTTAGCTCTGGTTTTGGATTGAAAACATCAATGGACTGAATAGATTTTCTACCCTGTCAATGATATTACCGCATAACTAAGCAATGCCAATGCAGACTCTTCATCTTCAAAGAAACGCTGCTTGTACTGTAAAGTAGTTAACTAGGAGTCCTGGAAGGAGGCCTGTGTTAAACGTTGACATATTTGCCTGTGTCGTGCTTTTGAAACAGCCACGTCTACGGACCCCTTGCCAAATTGGAAAACCAGTGGATAGGCAATGCCAAGTGCAGCTCCAAGCCCAGACGTTTCCACTGCTACATAGTGGTGATAAAACTGTGAACTCAATTTTACCCTTGGCTTCTTACTTTTCATCTGAGGACACAACCATCAACATGGACAGACTAAGTTTCCAGGGTATGTTTTCCGCTTGTGTAAGCTTTGCACTTAATATCTGGAGAGTTACACATGTTCAACAGGAACCAAGGCCATTACAGGACGATGTCTTCTCCTCATGGATTGTATTCACATTCAAGACCTGAGACCTGGATACCATCACAGCATAGTGGCATCTGTCCATGTGCCTATAATTAGAAGGGTATGAGGGCTTGTAGAGGGGAAGGGAAGGTGCAGTGTCCTGGCCGTCCTGGCTCGGCCTCATGGTTAAGGGCAGGAGTTTTACCTGACCATCAGTACGAAAACTCTGGGCCCTAGTTACTAGGCTGGAGTCATGAAAAATGCCGGTCCCTATTGTAGCATGGGCCAATCGCTCTCCACTTGCTGCTACTGAACCTGATCATAACAAAGTTACACCATGATACTGACACGCTAAGATATCCTCACAAGATACCAGCGAACACCGACAAAAATATTTCTACATTTGAGATTCATAGAAATATGAACAGCTCTTGGTCAGGATATTGTTGCTACGTGAAATGACAAACACAACACATTCCTCAGAGAGCGATCCCTCTATAAATAGGAATAGATACAAAGCAATAAAGTTAAAAGCTACAATGTCTGCTGGTAATTTCCTTTTCTATTTTCTTCCTGAAGTAATTCACATTAGTCACAGGAATATCTTGCATGCTTGCGGTTGCTCCGGAACAGTTTCCATGACTTTAAATCTGCTGCGTCTTCACATCTCTCAAATTCGAAGGATATCAACAAGCGTAAGATTGAAATCAGGCACAGACAGACACACACACACACACACACACACACACACACACACACACACACACACACACACACACACACACACACACACACAAAAAATATGTTTTTCTCCTTGAAGCCATATAGTCCAAGTTATTCTCCAGGGTCATTCTCTGGGTAGTACTGGGCATCAGCTTAACTCCATTCATTTATTTTAGCTTAAGTTGGCAACATAACTCACACTGTCACTCATATCCGCCCTCCCTCTCTATGGGCTTCATTACAGCCTGGTCCAACAAATGAGAGCCTGACTGTTACCTGTCAACTCTCCCCAGATCCAACTTGAAAATGGATACCCCTTTCCCCCCTATAGGCACAGTCATGATGTCTTGGCAATTTTCGTTCCACTACTTCCCCTTTTGTGGCCAGTTATGGATAAACTAGGTTACAAATCATTATATGCTGCATGGCCCTCAGGTGCTTTATCTAAGTGTTTCATCAAGAATGGCAAAGTAGGTCACAAGTAGAAAAGCCAGTCTCATAAAAAAGAAGAAGAACAATGAGAATGGACTAGGATAGAGCCCCTAACCTCAACACATGACAATCTGGATCAGATACGAAACAGGAATTTACAAGGACATTTTGAATCACTTTACTTCCTTATTAACTCATGCTACTCTATTTATCAGTTCATTTGAATTTGTCTAACTCATCTCCAAAAATATTTTTAATTGTTCCCCCTAGTAACAAATGTTAGACTTAAATCAAAACTTGAGAGAGACCATTTAGCCTTGGCTTTTGATAACTAAGGACCTAATTTATTTTTTTATCTCTCCCTCCTACCCTTCTCCCTGCTCTTTCCCCCCCCTCTTTTTCTCTCTCCCCTCTCGCTTTCACCCTCTCTCTCTTTCCATCTCTCGCCCTCTCTCTCTCCCTCTCTAAACAGCAAAAAGCCCATCACCGTTACACAGCAGAGGCCTTGTCTGTGTGTACCAGATTAGTATTTCCGCTCCATCTAAAAAGCTAGTCTAGCATCGCTTGATTTGCTCTACATGAGGCAAGCTTTTCTAACGGCGCATAATAGTTTGTGTTGAACAGTTTAATTAGGCTCCCCCTTCCCCCCACCTCACAAGAAAACATCGACAAATGTTTGTGGGGTTGTGTCTCTCTGTGAGAGTCTCCTCTATGCACCTCAGGGCTTCTAGGCTGGTGTTCTCAAAGGACCTGCTTGTTTGGGACAGAGACGGACTAGACTGGAGCCCCCCACTCCTCCTGGCTGCCCACAGTAGATTGATAAGGCTAAGCAGCTTTAGGGAGAGGAAGTTGTAGAACATAAGCGAGATGAAAGAAAAAAAATGGATTCTCTGCAGTCGCCAGAGTCCCTTATACATAAAATATAAGATTCATATTAAATATTAAGTTCAACGTGCATATGCAAAGGCAATAAAAAAAGAAAGGCAATATGCTCTCGCGTTATATAAGGGTACAAATTCAGCACCTACTGCGCAGCTCATGCTGCTTTGTTCAGCTTCGCATTGTGCCTGTAGATGTTACCGTAAAAAAAAAAAATATGCACATGAAAACCACATGAAAATAATGACAATCAAACAAATGCAGAATTAACCCGTAGACCATGTCGAGAATACCCAGAGGGATATGGGACTATAGCGGCATTGCCATCCGTCCTGTCACCGTTTCCATAGGGACTTGGTCACATGGGGAAACTAGGATCCGCATGCTACTGTACAAGAGTCTGGTGCACACACCATAGCAATATCCCCATCCCATTCCAACATGTAGATATTTCCCCTACAAGCATCTTAGATGGAAACAACAAACGGTGAATATTAGACTGAGGATTCTGCTGAGGCACTCGTCGCAGTGGGCTGGGCTGCGCCCCTGGTCATTTTATGATGGCAGAGGGAAAAATGGATGCAAATGTAATGTCCTGAGCCATCTGGCAGTGGAATCTGGCCCAGGAAGATAAGGCGGGCTGGTCTGTAATCTACCTCCCCCAGTGTGAACAAGCACATCAACCAATGCATTGGGTGGCTAATTAAGCAGTGGTTTCCCATGCAGAGAAAATGTCAAATGATTGCTTTAGTTGCCCTCTGATTTGTTTCATCTTTAAAATAGCGGGACAAAAAAAACAAACATCATGAAAACAAAAGAAATGAGAGTGGTGTGTTTTTTTTTATAAGAGCATAGGCTACAGTTCCTTTTAAATGCTGCGTTGTTCGGGATACAGCTCAACGCATCTACATAGGTGAGCGTATTTGAGGATGTGAGTGCGACTGAGATGGTCTCAAAGACCATCATTTATGGATGATACCGTAGCTGAAAGGAGAAAAACGGAAGTAAATGTAACAGTGTGCTGCTTGTCAGTGTAAGGTCTTATGATGTTGGTTTTAATCCGGATCAAGCCAGTCAACGAAGGCTGCTCACCCTTTCTGTGAGCATTCTCATCTGGCGAACATGATTAAATCATTTCCTAAGCAATCGGGGAACGAATTCAGGGGGATTCCAACTTTTATGAGACAGATGTCGGTTACTTGATTGAGTCCAAAATATTAAGTGGTAGTTGTGAGTTTAGTGTACGAAATCTATTTGAATTGACTTTGGCATCTATGTTTTCTTTGTGTGGAACTTTCTTGGCTGTAACTTTGATCCATACAGCTCACCCTTCTATTGTGTGTTACCGTGTTCTTACAGAGGAGAGGGCATGGAAGCACGAAACAGAGACCACGGGGTGAGAAAATGAGAAAAAGAGAGGTCGGGGAGAGAGAGAGTAAGAGAAAGAGAGAAAGAGAAATTAGGTAGAAATTAGGGGCCTACTAAATCCTATAATCTTAACTAAATTGCTCCCTACAGACGCATTTGCTTAACACAGTTATCACGTTGTTGACCACATTGCCATATATTCCAACATCCACAACAACAAATGGGATTTTGATGTAAAAACATGTTTCCAAACTCAATGAGTAACTGACTCTGGCCCATGATGCACTCCTCTTGGATTGTGATCCTGGAAATCATGAATTATTTATCATCTGAATGAAAATAATGTCGTAGGCGTTGCCATAGACTACACATTAGACTGTGACATATGAAAACGAATGAAAAGAACTAAAGAAAAATACAAATGAAACGACAAGACAACAACCTCAAGCAGATTTTCTGATCGAGGATGAGCGCCAAGGCTTTTTATGAGGGCTGTTATCAGACATACTGTATCCTCTGTGCATTATTGGGCATCAGTGGTCATAATCACCGCCAGGCCTTCCCAGGATGCTGCGTGCCGTCCAAGGGATGAGTCACTAGTTGGCATCTCTCATTAGCGGTCGCACACTCAGAAAGCCTGCATATCAACCAACCACTTATTTAGTCTGATATGAGATTTGCAGTGATCAGGGATTATGGGGACAGTTGTAGATAATATTGCTCATAGTGACCTTCTCACAGCATGTCATTGATACATCTGTTGGAGGGAAATTTCTGCAAGTGTTTGATATGCAGAGGCTATTTATTGTAGTATATGTCACTAGACAGACAGCAATAGACAGATACATGGCAGGCCGTCATTGTCAATACGAATTTGTTCTTAACTGACTGGCCTAGTTAAATAAAGGTTATATAAAAATGTTAAATTAAATAGCAGGTCTCACAATCACTTAGCCAATGGAAATCTTTCTCAGTAAAATTGACAAATTACTCACACCTGTAACACATTTTCTCAAATAGGGGATTGTACTCTCTCTCTTCTGGAATTGTGACACACCTGTGCTGTGACAGACGAGCCACAGACGAGCCTAGAGACTCAGGGAAGCGTATGCATTCTTGCATGAACGCAAGCAAAGTGACCCAATTTTGTGCCTTAAAAATGTCTGATGAGACTCAAAGGACCGCAGGTTCACCCCTAAGAGAAACATCAAACGAAACTACAAGTTCCTATGAATGCATGTTTCCATACCTACAGCAAATACATCCTTCTCAGAGAAAGGTCCTTATTCACTTATTGGTGAACTGTTAATGGAACACTTGAAGCTACAGTACAGCTCAGCTCTGGTCTTACAGTACTTTAGCGTCCCTGTTTGACGTTCTCCCCATTAGCTCCACGGAGTAGCTTCAGGAGCCGTTTGCCTCAGCCTCAGATCTGGTAGCCTGCCTGACTGTGTCTGTAGTTGTCATGGTGATTATCGGACTCAGAAGTAGTGCTTCGCCTTCACGAGCCCAGGCCTCATGCTGTGTGATGAGCTGCTGTGAAGCTGAAGCTGTCTCTCCTCCCCTCCTGGGAAACAGATAGTGTTCCACTAGACTGGTTTAAGCTATAGATATCATGCTATAGATGACTAGAGAAGAACGTCCTTGAAGATTACATGAGACCAATTAGAGTTGTTTAGAGGGAGCAATCAGCTGCTGTCCAGAGTTCAATGAGAGAAAGAGCCCTGTTGTGAACATCAGTGATTGATCTGGTGCTCTGAGTTGAAGGGAGTCTTCGTATAGAGACACACAAAGGTGCACGTACTGCAATTATCACAAAGTACGCAATTACGTCAGTAAAGGTTTACACAAATGCCAGTGGTAATATAATCAAAACTGATCTATAGCCTGAATTAACACATCCGGATGACAGTAAGTTAAGCTTTCTCCCATCGACAAGGACTGGTTAAGGGCATGCGATGCGCATAATAAACATGTCAAACTTTTACAAAGTCAGAGAGGCCTTTGGAGGAAAATGAGATTCCGCCACAAAAGAAAAAGAAAGTAAAGGTTTCTTCAAAGGCCTCGTGGCCCTGAAACGTCTCCTCTTTAAAATACAGAGCGGTGGAAGTAGACCCAGGCCTTCCTTGGCTGCAGAATATTTCCTTTGAATACCCTGTAAGTGATAACAGTTCTGCATTTGCTTCAGCTATCACATGCCTGTTATTTCAGCATGTGTGAAAGTGTATAGGCTGGCTCTATTTTCCCCACACTGTGCCTGTTAAGCCGAGCCAAACCCAGGCTTGGTTGTTTCATGACTTTATTGGTGACAGGGACGGCCAGATGAGATGTTGATTGGCAGGGCAATCAATTGAAAAGATCCCAGCCAACAAGAGATGTTTCCACTGCCTTGTCTCTGCCAGGAAGGAAGAAAATATCCCATTCTCCCAGCTATAAGGAAAACATTACAGCGCTGATGGCGGAATATGATTTGGAGCCTCTGTAATGTGTGATTGAGTACATAAGTAACGGTCTCCTTTCAACTTGGTGAACATTCCTGTGAGGTTCGTGGCAGTGGCGGGAGCTCCTCCAATTCTATATTTCAGTCTCGCTGAAGTTCAGGCAAAGTTTACAGACAGTGTATTTTATCTGGGTGCAGAGGAATGTGAGTTCTGCATGCTCACACACACACACACACACACACACACACACACACACACACACACACACACACACACACACACACACACACACACACACACACACACACACACACACACACACACACACACACACACACACACACACACGACAAGCTTGCTTTGATGTGATGATACACGGCACTGTCTTAGGGAGGAGCTTTGTCTCATACGCAAACAGATGATCACTGAGCTGCAAAGCGAAGCATAATGAAGTTTGATGGTATCGTTCCTTTCACGTAAAATGACGTGAAACCAAAACCACTTTCTTCCCATGACAGCTAGAGACCCTCCAACTACTTAATGGTGTGGTACCGATGCAACATGACACTACAGAATGGTCAGACAGTACACACCCCTATGTTTTGTAAATGTGCTGGTATATTACCATGATCACTCGTAACAAAACTGGTCTTCACAGAATGTGTGTGCGTTTTAGAGTGTGTGTGTGTGGGTGTGCGCGCGTGTGTATGCATGTGTGTGTACATGTGGTAACCAGCATATGACTGTAACAGCACATGCTCAGGTCTCATGAGGGACACTTTTCATAGGAGTTCTGTTTGCCAGCTGAGTTTCCAGCATCTCAGCCCCTTTACAGCAGATGACAGTGATGGACATTTTAACAATTCAGTCCCTGTCTTCTGGAGGGAGACAAACTAATCAAACTCTCGCTCCCATTCTCTCTGTTTAGTCTATATCAGTTTGATAATCGTCTCCTTAGAGAAGGCAAGTTTTATGTATTGTTTTACAGGCCTGAAGCACAACACAGCAGGTGATCGCAGATTGAAGAACAGAGAGCTCCTTTAGATGTTTTCCTAGTGGTGCACATGACCAGGCGTAACAAGGAATGATAAAATCTGGACATTCCAAACTGCTATTTTGAAACTCAACATTTAGGGGTCAAGTTTCATTTTTGCTACATGCAAAGGAAAATCTCTTGTCCCACCACTTTCATTTCCACATTCTAGTAACTCCTGGGTCTGCATTCGGACAATGTGCAGTCAGGCAAAAACTTGGCAGCGCGAACGGCTTCGATTGAAGAGCAATAACAGGAACCCGATTCAGCCCTGTCACACCGTCCCTATTCAGTGATGCATGAGAGAAGCCCCTGATCCACAGGAAGGGAGCTCGACTCCGCTGCACTCTGCCTCTCTCTCTATCTCTGGGCCAGCCAGGGGAATTTACATTCTGATGCCATTCAGTCATGGTTTAACCCCAACAACTGTCTCAGTCCCTGGGATTATCCTGCTCTAATAAGCCATGTCATCGGACTTCACAATAGTGGTGTCATGCCTTACAGGAGGCTTCCAGGAAAACACATACACTATTTGAACACTGAGCAGCAACAGATAGGACTCTCACGGCCATGAGAGCTGTCATGTAAAAATGTTGTCTGTGCACGAGCACACAGAACACAGGTCGAAGACAGTGGCCTGAGAGGACCCCCCAGAGCTGATAATAGGGTACTCATACTTGTGCAGTATTAGTTTGGAGGAATGTCCTGCAGATTGGTATCACATATTTCCTGCTGGGGTCTGAGATAAAAGGTACTCCGCGTCTCCTTTCCATACCACTAGAACCTTTCACCTCGACAGCCGTCAACCCTGATCTGTCCATCATCTGTCAAACCCAGACAGGTTACGAAATGGCATTTCCAGTCTGACCATCCGCACCACGCCGTATCAAGGATTTCACAGCTTCCTCTCTAAACAGGGTAAAAGACCGCTTATAAAGAGCAGTGGTACTGAACCTCTGCCACAATATTCCTCTCCTAGCGAATGGTGCCATGACATGGTGTGATGGTGATAGTGAAGTACTGAGGGCTGTGGTGTGATGGTGATAGTGATATACTGAGGGCTATGGTGTGATGGTGATAGTGATATACTGAGGGCTACGTGTGATGGTGACAGTGAAGTACTGAGGGCTGTGGTGTGATGGTGATAGTGATATACTGAGGGCTATGGTGTGATGTGATAGTGATATACTGAGGGCTATGGTGTGATGGTAATAGTGATATACTGAGGGCTATGGAGTGATGGTGATAGTGATAGTGATATACTGAGGGCTATGGTGTGATGGTCCCGTGTAGCTCAGTTGGTAAAGCATGGCGCTTGCAACGCCAGGGTTGTGGGTTCGATTCCCACGGGGGGCCAGTACAAAAAAAGTATGAATGTATTTACTTGTAAGTCGCTCTGGATAAGAGCGTCTGCTAAATGACTTAAATGTTAAATGTAAATGTATGGTGATAGTGATATACTGAGGGCCATGGTGTGATGGTGACAGTGAAATACTGAGGGCTACGGTGTGATGGTGACAGTGAAGTACTGAGGGCTGTGGTGTGATGGTGATAGTGATATACTGAGGGCTATGGTGTGATGGTGATAATGATATACTGAGGGCTATGGTGTGATGGTGATAGTGATATACTGAGGGCCATGGTGTGATGGTGAGAGTGATATACTGAGGGCCATTGTGTGATGGTGACAGTGAAGTACTGAGGGCTGTGGTGTGATAGTGATAGTGATATACTGAGGGCTATGGTGTGATGGTGATAGTGATATACTGAGGGCTATGGTGTGATGGTGATAGTGATATACTGAGGGCTACGGTGTGATGGTGACAGTGAAGTACTGAGGGCTGTGGTGTGATGGTGATAGTGATATACTGAGGGCTATGGTGTGATGTGATAGTGATATACTGAGGGCTATGGTGTGATGGTGATAGTGATAGTGATATACTGAGGGCTATGGTGTGATGGTGATAGTGATATACTGAGGGCTATGGTGTGATGGTGATAGTGATAGTGATATACTGAGGGCTATGGTGTGATGGTGATAGTGATATACTGAGGGCTATGGTGTGATGGTGATAGTGATATACTGAGGGCCATGGTGTGATGGTGAGAGTGATATACTGAGGGCCATGGTGTGATGGTGATAGTGATATACTGAGGGCCATTGTGTGATGGTGAAAGTGATATACTGAGGGCTATGGTGTGATGGCGATAGTGATATACTGAGTGCAATGGTGTGATAGTGATATACTGAGGGCCATGGTGTGATGGTGATAGTGATATACTGAGGGCTATGGTGTGATGGTGATAGTGATATACTGAGTGCTATGGTGTGATGGTGATAGTGATATACTGAGAGCCATGGTGTGATGGTGATAGTGATATACTGAGGGCCATGGTGTGATGGTGATAGTGATATACTGAGGGCTATGGTGTGATGGTGATAGTGATATACTGAGGGCCATGGTGTGATGGTGATAGTGATATCCTGAGGGCCATGGTGTGATGGTGATAGTGATATACTGAGGGCCATGGTGTGATGGTGATAGTGATATACTGAGGGCCATGGTGGGATGGTGATTGTGATATACTGAGGGCCATGGTGGGATGGTGATATACTGAGGGCCATGGTGTGATGGTTATAGTGATATCCTGAGGGCCATGGTGTGATGGTGATAGTGATATACTGAGGGCCATGGTGTGATGGTGATAGTGATATACTGAGGGCCATGGTGTGATGGTGATATACTGAGGGCAATGGTGTGATGGTGATAGTGATATCCTGAGGGCCATGGTGTGATGGTGATAGTGATATACTGAGGGCCATGGTGGGATGGTGATATACTGAGGGCCATGGTGTGATGGTTATAGTGATATACTGAGGACCATGGTGTGATGGTGAGAGTGATATCCGGAGGGCCATGGTGTGATGGTGATAGTGATATACTGAGGGCCATGGTGTGATGGTGATAGTGATATACTGAGGGCCATGGTGTGATGGTGGTAGTGATATACTGAGTGCTATGGTGTGATGGTGATAGTGATATACTGAGGGCCATGGTGTGATGGTGATACACTGAGGGCCATGGTGTGATAGTGATAGTGATATACTGAGGGCCATGGTGTAATGGTGATAGTGATATACTGAGGGCCATGGTGTGACGGTGATAGTGATATACTGAGGGCCATGGTGTGATGGTGTTAGTGATATACTGAGGGCCATGGTGTGATGGTGATAGTGATATACTGAGGGCCATGGTGGGATGGTGATATACTGAGGGCCATGGTGTGATGGTGATAGTGATATCCTGAGGGCCATGGTGTGATGGTGATTGTGATATACTGAGGGCCATGGTGTGATGGTGAGTGTGATATACTGAGGGCCATGGTGGGATGGTGATATACTGAGGGCCATGGTGTGATGGTGATAGTGATATCCTGAGGGCCATGGTGTGATAGTGATATACTGAGGGCCATGGTGTGATGGTGATAGTGATATACTGAGGGCCATGGTGTGATGGTGATAGTGATATCCTGAGGGCTATGGTGTGATGGTGATAGTGATATACTGAGGGCCATGGTGTGATGGTGATAGTGATATACTGAGGGCTATGGTGTGATGGTGATAGTGATATACTGAAGGGCCATGGTGTGATGGTGATAGCGGTATACTGAGGGCTGTGGTGTGATGGGAAAGTGGTATCCTGAGGGCCATGGTGTGATGGTGATAGTGGTATAATGATGGACAAAAAATTGTGCACCCCTGGGAGGACCCAGGACTGCGTTTGGGATACCCTGCCTTATATATTGCACGACCTTTGACCTCTGTCCTATGGGCCATGGTCAAAACATGTGCACTACATAGGAATAGGGAGCCATTTTGGATGCAGGCCATGTTTCTTGGCTGTAGGGAGGACTAGGGAGGGAGACGCTCTAGTGGTCATTGAACCTTCTCATCCTGGGCAGTCCCACACAGAGACTTACAGAGGAACTCTGGGCAGGACATCCTGCCATTCAGAGTGGGTGTCACAGTTGGTAACGCACTACAGCTGTAAACAGCTTCCTGTGCTGCGGGGTCACCTCTGAGAACAGGAAGTAGAGCATTTCTGGCCCAGCTCGAGTACCAACTTTGTCTATGTGTGATGATGCTAAGCTGTCAAGCTGTGTGTGTGTGCGTGTGCGCGTGCGCGTGCGCGTGCGTGTGCGCGTGCGCGTGCGCGTGCGCGTGCGTGTGTGTGTGTGTGTGTGTGTGTGTGTGCGTGTGTGTGCGTGCGTGCGTGTGCGTGCGTGCGTGTGTGTCATCTCACATCAAATAATGGAATGTGGAGAGCAGACTAGCTCATCTTATGCAAGAGAAAACAAGGATACATTTGTGTTTTGAAACTCAGAATGACTACAAAGGATGTTTGAAGACAGCAGTTCCGTAGTCCTTTCATAAAAATAAATGTTCGCTTTGCTAAAGCCCATCATTTGCATTGCGCCTCTGGACAAACATCTCCTTATGGTGTCTGTCTGGTGGTGTGACATCGTCCATTATAACCACCTACAAACCAAACAAACAGTATTGTCAACCTGTGCCTGTTTTCATATTACACAGACACAAATCAGACAATGCCTGAGTCAAACAGGAGAACATAATGATTATTAACCTTAAAACAGCATTTTTGCTCAAATAACTGACTCCAACAGATTTATCACCATATTAGTTGGACAACTTAGTAAAAATAGCCTTCTAATCTTGTGTCAGAATTGATTTACATAAGTAATATATATTACTGTTGCTGATGCACTACATAATTGTTGCTATGGCTATGTACATCCCGCCCCAAGCTGACAGATCCACGGAACGACGCAATCGCCATTGCACTGCACACTGCCCATACTCACCAGGACAAAAGGAATGCACATGTGAGGATGCTGTTCATCGACTACAGCTTGGCCTTCAATACCATAGTGCCCTATAAGCTCATTACAAAGCTCACAGCCCTGGGTCTGAACTCCTCCCTACGCAACTGACCCGCTGCCCCCAGGTGGTGAAGGTAGGCAACATTACCTCCTCGACACTGACTCTCAACACGGCGGCCCAACAAGTAGGGCTGTTGCGGTGACAGTATTACGGCCACACTAGCGGTTATGAGTCATGAAGGCAGTCAAATTCCACATGATCGTTTAGTCATGGTATTTAGGCTTCTCCAAGCTCTGATGCTGATGAGCCTACCAAACTTGCTGAGCCTACCAAACATGCTAAATGCCTAGTACTCGGCACTCTATTGTCTCTCTAATCACTCAGTCACCAATGCAAATGTATTCGAAAATCTAATCAAACACTTCATGAGAGCCCATGAGCTCCTGTTGCGAAACATTTCTACAGGCTATGCAATTGCGGGAGCAAACAGAGTGATGACCTCTACTAAAAAGAAGAGGATCCCATCAGCTTTCTATAGCCTAGGTCTACTATATTTATTTCTTAACTTTCCTAACATTAAGAGCATTGCTTATATTTACAACAAGACTATAGCCTACCTGGCTGGCATGAAAATAAACCACGGGGAAAAGCATCCTCCATTCACTACTTAAGTGCATAGATGACATGGATTTTTTCCCACTGCCCTTGTTTCGATACAGGTGCATGATAATGCTCCATTCTAAATCTAAACAAATGTCACACATATATTATTATTCACTACCATTCAAAAGTTTGGGGTCACTTAGAAATTACCTTGATTTTGAAAGAAAAGCAATTTTGTGTCCATTAAAATAACATAAAATGTATCATAAATACAGTGGAGACACTGCTAATGTTGTAAATGACTATTGTAGCTAGAAACGGCAGATTTTTTATGGATTATATACATAGGCGTACAGAGGCCCATTATCAGCAACCATCACTCCTGTGTTCCAATGGCAGGTTGTGTTAGCTAATCCAAGTTTATAATTTTAAAAGGCTAATTGATCATTAGAAATCCCTTTTGCAAATATGTTAGCACAGCTGAAAACAGTTGTTCTGATTAAAGAAGCAATAAAACTGGCCTTCTTTAGACTAGTTGAGTATCTGGAGCATCAGCATTAGTGGGTTCGATTACAGGCTCAAAATAGCCAGAAACAAAGACTTTTCTTCTGAAACTATTCTTGTTCTGAGAAATTTTATGTGATGTGTACGCCGAGGAACTTCAAACTTTCCACCTTTTCCACTACTGTCCCGTCGATGTGGATAGGGGGGTGCTCCCTCTGCTGCTTCCTGAGGTCCACGATAATCTCATTTGCTTTTTTGACGTTGAGTGTGAGGTTATTTTCCTGACACCACACTCCGAGGGCCCTCACCTTCTCCCTGTAGGCTGTCTCATTGTTGTTGGTAATCAAGCCTACCACTGTATGTCGTCTGCAAAGTTGATGATTGAGTTGGAGGCGTGCATGGCCACACAATCATGGATGAACAGGGAGTACAGGAGAGGGCTGAGATCGCACCCTTGTGGGGCACCAGTGTTGAGGATCAGCGGGGTGTTTCCTACCCTCACCACCTGGGGGCGGCCCGTTAGAATATCCAGGACCCAGTTGCATAGGGTGGGGTTAATTACGAGTTTGGAGGGTACTATGGTGTTATATGTAATCGATGAACAGCATTCTTACATAGGTATTCCTCTTGTCCAGTTGGGTTAGGGCAGTGTGCAGTGTGATTGCAATTGCGTCGTCTGTAAATGGGCAAGACAAAAGATTTAAGTGTCTTCAAACGGGGTATGGTAGTAGGTGCCAGGCGCACCAGTATGTATGTGTCAAGAACTGCAACACTGCTGTGTTTTTCATATTCAACAGTTTCCCGTGTGCATCAAGAATGGTCCACCACCCAAAGGACATCCAGCCAACTTGACACAACTGTGTGGAAGCATTGGAGTCAACATGGGCCAGCAAACCTGTGGAATGCTTTCAACATGCCCTGACGAATTGAGGCTGTTCTGAGGGCAAAATGGGGTGAAACTCAATATTAGGAAGATGTTCCTAATGTTTTGAATACTCAGTGTATTTTTAAGTATACCTTCTAGGCAGAGTTGCAAAGTAAAAGCCATATCTCAGACTGGCCAATAAAAATAAAAGATTAAGATGGGCAAAAGAACACAGACACTGGACAGAGGAACTCTGTCCCGGAGTCGCGGAGTTGCCTCTTCACTGTTGATGTTGAGACTGGTGTTTTGCGGGCACTATTTAATGAAGCTCCCAGTTGAGGACTTGTGAGGCATCTGTTTCTCAAACTAGACACTCTAATGTACGTTTCCTCTTGCTCAGTTGTGCACCGGGGCCTCCCACTCCTCTTTTTTAACAAAAAATGAATCAACCCCTACAAAAATGTCCATGAGATATAATCCACATAATAATTCACATTCCCTGTTATTTTCCTGCTGTTCAAAACGGTTTAAAATGAAGATCCTACATCTGTAGACAGCGCGATGATAAGGTAAAGAATGGTGGTGAACTTTGAGAAGAACACTTGAAGCCACTGTAGAAAATAATGATCATTTGCTGAAGAATTCATGTCAATACATGATAGTGTCATTACTTTAATAGTCATCTTGTTTAGATGAAGAGTGGTTAAACTCAGTTGCAGTGAGTGTATGTGCTACCATGCTAGAACTAGTGGTGCAGTATCTATCTCCCAGGAGTGGAGGACAGACAGCTTCAGTTTCACAAGGAGCTCATCACACAGTATGAGGCCTGGACTCATGAAGGAGAAGCACTTCAACCGCAAACACTGATCTGAGGCTCAGTGAAATGGCTGTTCAGGCTCCTGTGTGGAGCTGATGGAGAGAACGTCCCCTACATGGAGCTACTGCACTGTAAGACCCACAGCTGAGCTGTCAGAGGAACACTAACTTTGCAAGATGAATCCACTTAATGCGTTATCTTTCCATTTTGTGTCTTTCCGTCGACAACATCTTCGGTTTGTCCGAAGACCACGGGTTGGGAACCACTGTTCTACTAGATGTAAATATTTCTGCAGTTGTAGCAACCTTGAGATTGTTTTGAGACATTTAATTGTAACAGTAGATAAATGGATCAACGCCACAAATTCCTGAAATATATATACTGTATATACTGTATATATACACTACGATCAAAAGGTTGGGGTCATTTAGAAATGTCCTTGTTTTCCATGAAAACATACATGAAATTAGTTGCAAAATGAATAGGAAATATAGTCAAGACGTTGACAATATAAATCATTATAAATAATGATTTTTACTTGAATTAATAATTGTGTCCTTCAAACTTTGCTTTCGTCAAAGAATCATCCATTTGCAGCAATTACAGCCTTGCAGACCTTTGGCATTCTAGTTGTCAATTTGTTGAGGTAATCTAAAGAGATTTCACCCCATGCTTCCTGAAGCACCTCCCACAAGTTGAATTCGCTACATGGGCACTTACTATGTACCATACGGTCAAGTTGCTCCCACAACAGCTCAATAGGGTTGAGATCCAGTGACTGTGCTGGCCACTCCATTATAGACAGAATACCAGCTGACTGCTTCTTCCCTAAATAGTTATTGCATAGTTTAGAGCTGTGCTTTGGGTCATTGTCCTGTTGTAGGAGGAAATTGGCTCCAATTAAGATCCGTCCACAGGGTATGGCATGGTGTTGCAAAATGGAGTGATAGCCTTCTTTCTTCAAGATCCCTTATTCCCTGTACAAATATCCCACTTTATCACCACCAAAGCACCACCAGACCATCACATGCCTCCACCATGTGTCACGCTTGTTGAAATGAGTGGACCAAGGTGCGTAGTGTTCCACATTATATTTAATAGTGAAACTTACAACCAAAACAACAAAGAATATAACAAACGTGCAGTATAGCAGTTCTCAAGGCAACTATACAAAAACAAGATCCCACAACAAACAGGTGGGAAAAGGCTGCCTAAATATGATCCCCAATCAAAGACAACGATAGACAGCTGCCTCTGATTGGGAACCATACCAGGCCAACATAGAAATAACAAAACTAGAATGCCCACCCTAGTCACACCCTGACCTAACCAAAATAGAGAATAAAAAGGCCAGGGCGTGACACCATGCTTGACAGATGGCATCAAGTACTCCTCCAGCATCTTTTCATTTTCTCTGCGTCTCACAAATGTTCTTCTTTGTCATCCGAAAACCTTCAAGATTCGTCTGTCCATAACACTTTTTTCCAATCTTCCTCTGTCCAGTGTCTGTGTTATTTTGCCCATCTTCATTTTTTATTTTTATTGGTCAGTCTGAGATATGTCTTTTTCTTTGCAACTCTGGCTAGAAGGCCAGCATCCCGGAGTCGCCTCTTCACTGTTGACATTGAGACTGGTGTTTTGCAGGTACTATTTAATGAACCTGCCAGTTGAGGACTTGTGAGGTGTCTGTTTCTCAAACTGGACACTCTAATGTACTCTTGTTCAGTTGTGCACCGGGGCCTCCCACTCCTCTTTCTATTCTGGTTAGAGCCAGTTTGCTCTCTTTTGTGAAGGGAGTAGTACACAGGATTGAACGAGATCTTGCAATTTCTCGCATGGAATAGCCTTCATTTAGCAGAACAAGAATAGATTGACGAGTTTCAGAAGAAAGTTATTTGTGTCTGGCCATTTTGAGCCTGTAAATCAAACCCACAAATGCTGATGCTCCAGATACTCAACTAGTTTAAAGGCCAGTTTTAATGCTTCTTTAATCAGGACAACAGTTTTCAGCTGTGCTAACATAATTGCAAAAGGGTTTTGCCACTTAGCAACTTTTCAACTACTTACTATTTTTAGCTACTTTGCAACTACTTAGCATGGTATCTAACCCTTCCCTGAACATTAACCCACTTAGCTAACCCTAACCCTAACCTAATCCTAAACTTAACCCTAACCTTAACCCTAACCCCTAATCCTAACCCCTAGCCTAGCTAACGTTAGCCAGCTAGCTAATGTTAGCCACCGAACTACCTAGCTAGAACTCGTAACATATCATACGTTTTTCAAAATCGTAACATATCATACTTTTTCGTAAATTCTTCATACAGTACATTTTGCAAATTCGTAAAATAAAATATGAATTGTAAATCGTCACATGTAACACAAAATGGGTGATCGACATCCACAAATAAATACATACGAAACGTAACATACATACTTAATGGAGTGTCCTGGATTTACGTACAGAATAATACGAAATGCTCTGAGACCAGGTTGGAACTCCTTACTCAGTGGATCTTTACGTTTATTGAAGCTACGATTAATTTGTCTGGTTTGTATTCTCAACTGTTACATTTTACAGATGCACTTCATATGGGACTCATAAAACTGGACAAATCCAAATCCACACAAAAGGGATCTGGGACCACAGAACTACTCTTGCAAAGGTTCACTTTCCACAAAAAATGGGGAGGAGAAAAAGTGAGAGGAGAAACACCCATCGTGCCATTTTACAATTCAACACACACACTGCTAAACTTCACATCCTTGTTGCTTTTGTTGGCCGTACTCAGCGTGTAGGCAGCGGCAGTGTGACGCACGTGCTCCTGTACGTTGAGGCTGTAAATTGGTGGTGAGTGTGCAGGGGCCCCAAGCGGGCCCTGGGGCGGCGGCGGCGTGTATCTGCTCAGGATCTGTTATTATACCCTGTTTCCTGCTTGGCTCTGTGCCAATACAAGTGTGAATATCTGCTGCCTCCAACTGTCGCATGCCGACCAGATAACAGCTCTGACAACAATAAATGCCTTCAGCTCTGCACAATTAAGCCCAAATCTACTGTAGGACTCAGTCTATTAAGGCCCAATGTCTTCCTGTCATGTCATTGTGATGTAGGACTACTAACCACAGCCGTCAGGTGCTGGTGGTTTCTCAAGGCACTGGTAAACCTAGACACACTTACCTTCCAGCTGTTCACGTTTATCAAGCGGCAGTTAAGCAAGCCTCCCTAAAAAACTGTATATTGTGCCGTTGTGTGTGTGGGGTAAAGGGAGTTCAAAGCTGACCTGTTTTCTTTTTTTGGATGGCACAATAAAACGCTTGTAGATTGAAAGAGTCGATTCATGTCTATATCTGCCTCTGTCTGGGTTTTATACGTAACGTAACAATGGGTCTGAATACTTTCGGAAGCCACTGTACCTCTCTCTGTGCTGTGGTACTGTAGTTTCTGTGCGCTGACATCTCGGGTGGGTACAGAGCATATCAAACTGTCCTCTATCCTGAGGCAGACAGCGATCACACAGAGGACCCTTTCTCTGTCTCTCTCCAAACCATCTTTTTGTCACTCGCCAGAACTCCAGATGGTGCAAGTCTATACATCACAGCATAATGCACTTTTATTTTACAGACCCTTGTCTTGTTTGACAAGATGTGTGGCACATTTGTGGGGGACTGTCACAGAAGTACATTCAGTCCTGGCCCAAATCTATGGACTCTCCAGTGGCGACTCCCTCTCTGTGTCTGTGACCCCATCTTAAAGTGAGTGGGCACAAAAAGTATCATTGTGCCTTTAGTATCACTGTAACAAGACAGAAACTGGCTGTGAAATGGGATTTCATTAACTTCGCTCTCTCCATTCTGCAATGCAAATTGTGGTGTGTAAAGAAAGACATCCCAGCGAGAGAGAGAGAGAGAGAGAGAGAGAGAGAGAGAGAGAGAGAGAGAGAGAGAGAGAGAGAGAGAGAGAGAGAGAGAGAGAGAGAGAGAGAGAGAGAGAGAGAGAGAGAGAGAGAGAGAGAGAGAGAGAGAGAGAGAGAGAGAGAGAGAGAGAGAGAGAGAGAGAGAGAGAGAGAGAGAGAGAGAGAGAGAGAGAGAGAGAGAGAGAGCATATGCAACAAAGAACAAAAGCCACCATAACTGATAAGAATGAAGGAACTGTGAATGACTCTTCCTGGAATTCCCTTTACACTGAGCTCCTTTATGTCCTGATATGATTACATACATTGCTACTTCAGACATTCTCTTTCTTGTTACATAAATGATAAGAATGCATTTGTTCATTCATTACTAGTGAGATTATAAAGGCATCACATCCTGCATGACATTAAACCACAAGAACAACAGATCATAAATAATGGCTACGACTTACATGGTGGAAACTTTCTAGCATTTAATTTTGTCAATATAGGCCTATATTTGAAAAGAGATAGGACAAATAGATATGGAGGAGCCTGAGAAGATGAGGAGGGCACAAAAGGGGTATAAAAGGGGCATAAGGAAGGGGGGGGCAAAAAGTGACCCAAGATGAGAGAAATATGTGAAAGCGTGAGAGAGTGTTGAGGGACAGAACTTGGCATGCCTGGCAGCGTTTCTCTGTGGATGCATTTTTCGTGGAAAGACCGCATGACCTCTTTATTCGACAATAATGGAGTTTCCATTGAAAATGGCTCCAGCCATTTTTGTCAGCCTCGGGCTTCCACCCTCCACCCTTCCAAAAAAGGGCCAATCTTCTCTGTCTCATTGCCAAGAATGAGATATGGATCCACAGTAAGAATGTAACAGAAACAAAGTAGGACACCTCTGCCAACGGGATCAACACAGACTGTGTGATATGATATTGAAACATACAGTACAGAACATCCATAGACGTATAGCTACAGAGGCCTACGTCTACTATAGGCAACATGAAGAGAAACAGAGGGCATGGCAGCCAGGTGGCTTTAGTCCCACCTCTTTCCTTTCTACTGTCATGAAAGAATATGCCTGAGGGGGATTAGAGAGAGAGAAAGTTTTCCAAAAAAGGTCCAGTTGCCAGGACCACAAATACAAATTCCATCTAGACACTGTTGCCCTAGAGCACATAAAAAACTATACATACCTCGGCCTAAAAATCAGCGCCACAGGTAACTTGTTGGTGTGGCTGGTAGCCTAGTGGTTAGAGCGTTGGGACTGTAATCAAAAGGTTGCTAGATCGAATCCCTGAGCTGACAAGGTAAAAATCTGTCGTTCTGTCCCTGAACAAGGCAGTTAACCCACTGTTCCTAGGCCGTCATTGTATATAAGATTTTTTTCTTAACTGACTTGCCTAGCTAAATAAAGTTTGAAACTTCCACAAAGCTGTAAATGATCAGAGAGACAAGGCAAAAAGGGCCATCTATGCCAACAAAAGGAACGTAAAACTTGACATACAGTACTAGTCAACAGTTTGGACACACCTACTCATTCCAGGGATTTTCTTTATTTTTACTATTTTCTACATTGTAGAATAATAATGAAGACATCAAAACTACGAAATAACACATATGGAATCATGTACTAGCCAAAAAAGTGTTAAACAAATCAAAACACATTTTAGATTTACGATTCTTCAAAGTAGCCGCCCTATGCCTTGATGACAGCTGAGGAATGCTTTTCCAACAGTCTTGAAGGAGTTTCCACATATGCTGAGCTCTTGTTGGCTGCTTTTCCTTCACTCTGCGGTCAAATTCATCCCAAACCATTTCAATTGTGTTGAGGTCAGGTGATTGTGGAGGCCAGGTCATCTGATGCAACACCATCATGCTCCTTGATCAAATAGCCCTTACATAGCCTGTAGGTGGGTTTTGGGTCATTGTCCTGTTGGAAAACAAATGATAGTCCCACTAAGCGCAAACTAGAATGCTATTTGGTCCTAAACAGAGAGTAAACAGTGGCAGAATACCACACTCAGTGAGCATAGCCTTGCTATTGAGAAAGGCCACCTTAGGCAGACCTGGCTAAGGTCCTGCACCACAGTGCAGATGGAAGTGTGGCCCGTGATGATTTGTCCATGCTGGGTCCGTCCTCACACACAGATGTTTTAGTGACCTCATTCTCACCGAATTCCTATTCTGCTTATCCATTTGATTAAGTTAACTCGGTTCTACATATTTCAAGCAATGAAAACCAAGAACCCGAATCTGATGTTTCGATTAAGAACTCGATGTGTAAATATTGGTTTAATAACTCTGATGCATCACGTGTATCGCATGTCTTAGCTAAAAAGCAATAAAACAAAACTGAATCTCTCCCCAATGTCATGTGTTCTAGTTTGTTGGTTTATTCTGTATGTGTCTGTGCCTGGAATGTGGTGTCGTTTGGTAAGAGGGCAGAGAGTCCGAGACAAGACATCCCCAGCTCCAGCCCTGGTCCCAGGCCCAGCATCACATTACACAGGATTTACTGTCAGGCTTCTACGTTCCCCATTAGAACCGCATTCTTGTCACTTTACAACAGTTGCTGCTGCTGCTGGCACCAGTGCCATCCACTCCGATAGACTCTGTAACTCAGCAAAATCCCTAGTAGAGGCAGCATGTATATCGTTATTACATGGTACATCTTAAATATAACACACAAACCCTGTTGCAGCCTACAGTAGTCTATGCAAACTGGCCAATGTCTATATATTGCCTGGTGTTATGATTGTGCTGTCCTGTGGGAGAAAAGGTTTTGTCTCCACATTCCAAGGGGGAAAACAAAAAAAACATACAGTAGGCAGTGTCCATCGCCGTGGAAACGTGGATTATTCAGCCCGTCACGCTGCAGCTCCTTATCCCATAATGACACCTGTCACTGGGTTTGACTTGCATGTTTTTGTCTCCACTGACAGCCTAATAATTCACAGGCTGACATGTCTCGTTGTCAGTGCAGCGGGAGCCAAACTCGTTGGCCTCCATTTATTAATTGCCATTCAATAGAACAAGGCCATTTTTCAGGCTGAAGTGTACAGGGCAGATATGCTGCAGAACTGACACGGCAGGCACTTCTTCTCTGACCATTGTTTAATCAAAAACAGATCATTTCGAAGATGTAATTCGGATGATTTATGATCTTGTGTTATTCCCATGCCCTGTAATCTGGCCTGAAGAAATTCAGCATGACCCCTAGGACCCTCATGTACTGCTACCGATGCACAGTTGAGAGCATTATGTCGGGCTGCGTCACCGCCTTCTACGGCAACTGCACCGTCTTCAACCGCATCCGCACTGGGCACAGACGTCAGTTCAATGTCTAGTCTTTAAGGGCCATGCCAAATTTCTTCCTAATTGAAGAGGCGCTGTTGCGTGTTCTTCACCACACTGTCTGTTTGGACAGACCATTTTAGGTGGTCTATCCAAATGCACATCTATGTGATGTGCAGGCAGAGGAACTTGAAGCTTTTCACCTTCTCCACTGCGGCCCCGTCGATGTGGATGGGGACGTGATCTCTCTGCTGTCTCCTGAAGTCCACGGTCAGTTATTTTGTTTGCCAGGGCCCTCACCTCCTCCCTGTAGGCTGTCTCATTGTTGTAGGTAAATCAGGCCTACCACTGTTGTGTTGTCTGCAAACTTGATGACTGAGTTGGAGACGTGTGTGGCCACACAGTCATGGGTAAACAGGGAGTATATGAGGGGGCTGAGCGAGCATCCTTGTTGGGCCCCGTGTTGAGGATCAGCGTAGCAGAGGTGTTGTTGCCTATCTTTACCACCTGGGGTCGGCCCGTCAGGAAGTCCAGGAGCCAGTTGCACAGGAAGGGGTTTAGACCCAGGGCCCCAAGCTTAGTGATGAGCTTGGAGGGCACTATGGTGTTGAATGCTGAGCTGTAGTCGATGAACAGCATTCTCACGTAGGGATTCTTCTTGTCCAGATGGGATAGGGCAGTGTGTTGTGGTGGTACGCAAATTGTAGTGGGTCTAGGGTGTCGGGTAAGGTGGAGATGATATTAACTAGCCTCTCAAACCACTTCATGATGACAGAAGTGAGTGCTATGGGGCAATAGCCATTTAGTTCAGTTACCTTTGCTTTCTTGGGTACAGGAACAATGGTGGACATCTTGAAGCAAGTGGGGACAACAGACTGGGATAGGGAGATATTGAATATGTCTGTCAACACTTCAGCCAGCTGGTCTGCACATGCCCTGAGGATGCGGCTTAGGATGCTGTCTCCACAGATAACGAGAGCTCACAGTCCTCGTGAGCGATGGTGGCCCACGTCTTCTAAGTGGACGAAGAAGGTGTTCAGCATGTCTGGGGGTAAAGCATCAGTGTCCGTGACATGGCTAGTTTTCCTAGTTTGTGTGATCAAAACAATCTTGAAGCATAGATTGTGATTTATCAGACCAACGTTGAACAGTCCTTACCACAAGTACTTCCTGTTTATGTTATTGCCTATAGGAGGGAAGTAGTAGAATGGAGGCGTGATGAGATTTGCCGAAGAGAGATAATTGTTTTCTCAACATTTTATTAAATCTATTATTACATTTATTACATTGTTTATACACACCACGTACAGTTGAAGTCGGAAGTTTGCTTACACCTTAGCCAAATACATTTACCAAATACATTCACAATTCCTGACATTTAATCCTAGTAAAAATTCCCTGTCTTAGGTCAGTTCGGATCACCACTTTATTTTAAGAATGTGAAATGTCAGAATAATAGTTGAGAGAATGATTTATTTCAGCTTTTATTTCTTTCATCACATTCCCAGTGGGTCAGAAGTTTACATACACTCAATTAGTATTTGGTAGCATTGGCTTTAAATTGTTTAACTTGGGTCAAACGTTTTGGGTAGCCTTCCACAAGCTTCCCACAATAAGTTGGGTGAATTTTAGCCCATTCCTCCTGACAGAGCTGGTGTAACTGAGTCAGGTTTGTAGGCCTCCTTGCTCGCACATGCTTTTTCAGTTCTGCCCACACATTTTCTATAGGATTGAGGTCAGGGCTTTGTGATGGCCACTCCAATATCTTGACTTTGTTGTCCTTAAAACTTATTGCGGATTAGTGGGACGCTACCATCCCATTTCGACAATTTCAAGTGAAATTGCAGAGCGCAAAATTCAAATTAAATAACTATAAATATTAAACTTTCATGAAATCACAAGTGCAATACATCAAAATAAAGCTTAACTTGTTGTTAATCCAGCCAAGGTGTCAGATTTCAAAAAGGATTTACGGCGAAAGCAAACCATGCGAATATCTGAGGACAGCGCCCAGCACACAAATGCATAATAAATCATTTTCAACAAGGGGGTTGCGACACGAAAGTCAGAAATAGCAATATAAAAACTGCCTTACCTTTTGAAGATCTTCTTCTGTTGGCACTCCAAAGGGTCTCAGTTACATTACAAGTGGTCCTTTTGTTCGATAATGTCCTTCTTTATATCCATAAAAACTCAGTTTAGCTGGCGCGCTTCAGTCAATAATCCACTCGGTTTCCCTCCTTCAAAATGCATACAGAATGAATCCCAAACGTTACCAATAAACTTATCCAAACAAGTCAATCAACGTTTATAATCAAGCCTTTGTAACGGCGGTCCTCCTCCTCTTCATCTTCGGAAGAAGAGGAGTATTGAGGGAACCAAGGCGCAGCGAAGTTTGAACACATATTTATTTAACAAAACAAGAAAACGATCGTGAAGCTAAATAAACGATGTGCACACACAGGCTACAAACGTTTAACATAGACACGAACTTGTATAAACTAACAAAACAACAAAACGGTGTAGACAGACCTATACGACGAACTTACGTAAAAACAAGAAGAAGGTACGAATAGGACAATTAGACTACACAAACCGAACAAACCGTAACAGTCCCGTATGGTGCAAACAATTACACAGACACGGAAGACAATCACCCACAACGAACACTGTGACAACGCCTACCTAAATATGACTCTTAATTAGAGGAACGCCAAACACCTGCCTCTAATTAAGAGCCATACCAGGCAACCCAAAACCAACACAGAAACAGAAAACATAGAATGCCCACCCAACCTCACGTCCTGACCAACTAACACACATAACAAACTAACATAAATAGGTCAGGAACGTGACAGCCTTAGGTACCCCAATACGCAAATAAACGATACAATTTAAGACGAAGAATCGTTATTGTCTTTACCGGAGAAGAAAGCCAAAGAATGCGTTCTCAGTCACGCGCTTGGAAACACTACAGTCAAAATGGGAGCCACCTAGAAAAACAAACATTTCTGGGAAATCTTTCCAAAAACCAGCCTGAAACTCTTTCTAAAAACTGTTGACATCCAGTGGAAGCCCTAGGAACTGCAATCGGGCACGATTTCGCCCTATTATAAAAGTGCCAGCCATTGAAATCAGGGGGGGGGGGGGGGGGGGGGGGGGGTTGGGGTTTGTCCTCGGGGTTTTGCCTGCCATTTCAGTTCTGTTATGCTCACAGACATTATTTTAACAGTTTTATAGACTTTAGAGTGTTTTCTATAACGATCTACCAATTATATGCATATCCTAGCTTATGGGCCGGAGTAACAGGCATTTTACTTTGGGCACGCTTTTCATCCGGATGTCAAAATACCGCGTCCTATCCCAAAGAAGTTAAGCCATTTTGCCCCAACTTTGGAGGTAAGCTTGGGGTCATTGTCCATTTGGAAGACCTATTGTCCATTTGGAAGACCCAGGCTTTAACTTCCTGACTGATGTCTTGAGATGTTGCTTCAATATATCCACATAATATTCCTTCCTCATGATGCCATCTATTTTGTGAAGTGCACCAGTCCCTCCTGCAGCAAAACACACCCACAACATGATGCTGCCACCCCTGTCCTTCACGGTTGAGATGGTGTTCTTTGGCTTGCAAGCCTCCCCCTTTTTCCTCCAAACATAACGATGGTCATTATGGCCAAACAGTTCTATTTTTGTTTCATCAGACCAGAGGACATTTCTCCAAAAAGTACGAACTTTGTCCCCATGTGCAGTTGCAAACCATAGTCTGGCTTTTTTATGGCGGTTTTGGAGCAGTGTCTTCTTCCTTCCTGAGTGGCCTTTCAGGTTATTTCAATATAGGACTCGTTTTACTGTGGATATAGATACTTTTGTACCTGTTTCCTACAGCATCTTCACAAGGTCCTTTGCTGTTCTGGGATTGATTTGTACTTTTCGCACCAAAGTACGTCCATCTCTAGGAGACAGAACATGTCTCCTTTTTGAGCGGTATGACGGCTGCGTGGTCCCATGGTGTTTATACTTGCGTACTATTGTTTTTACAGATGAACGTGGTACCTTCAGGCGTTTGGAAATTGCTCCCAAGGATGAACCAGACTTGTGGACGTCTACATTTTTTTTCTGAGATCTTGGCTGATTTCTTTTGAGTTTCCCATGATGTCAAGCAAAGAGGCACTGAGTTTGAAGGTAGGCCTTGCAATACATCCTCAGGTACACCTCCAATTGACTCAAATTGTGTCAATTAGCCTATCAGAAGCTTCTAAAGCCATGACATCCTTTTCTGGAATTTTCCAAGCTGTTTAAAGGAACAATTAACTTAGTGTATTGTATGTAAACTTCTGACCAACTAGAATTGTGATACAGTGAATTATAAGTGAAATAATCTGTCTGTAAACAATTGTTTGAAAAATTGCACAAAGTAGATGTCCTAACTGACTTGCCAAAACTATAGTTTGTCAACAAGAAATTTGTGGAGTGGTTGAAAAACGAGTTTTAATGACCCCAACCTAAGTGTATGTAAACTTCCGCCTTTGATTGTATTTATATTCTGGATTCTTGACATAGCTGATATGTCTACAGCTGTTTTCTCAGTATATCTTTTCGGTGTATATACGCATAGATTGCATTTGGATTACCAATACAATGTTATGTGGGTTGTTAACTGGATTCGTTCGGACATTTCTTGAATTCTTGATAGGGTTGAACCAGTCATATACAAGCTAAAGGGTAAACACCCAGCTGGAGTGTGTACCTGCTCGACAGGGAGGAGCCCTGCAGTCTCTCTTTACATTGTGGGTACAGTTTCCCTTGGCTTTTTGCAGTGGATCTGCTCTTATTTCCTCTGCGAGCCACAGAAAGAGAAACAGACACACCCCTGTGATAACACAGCTAAAGTGTCCTGCTGGAAATACAATAACGCCCACTTATTTTGTCGAGCATGTTTGCACGGGTGTCCTGAATGTCTGTCTGCAGCGTCCCTCTTTCCGCCTCTCTGGTGTCCATGTCTCAACGCAGAGGGGAGATGGATGAGGGTGTTTTCCTTCCACAAATCAACACATGAGTTTGTCATTAATCACCCTGCATGGATTTGACTGTTACACTGACGTTCCTCTGTTGCTGGAAGCTATCTCCAGTGTGTTTTACCTGTCAGTTATAAGAAATCGGCGTCCTCTTCTATATTGGGGCCATGGGACCTTCTGGGATAGCTGCTGCTCACCTAGGACTTTACATCTCTCTTGGCCAGGGAAACTGTGACGAATGCCAAACAGAGACCACATCCCATAGTACTGTTCCTTGTCCTCCAGGCTGATCCAATGGAGAGCAGGTATATTTGTCTATCAGTCTGATAGTGTTAGGAAGTTCGATACAGTAGAAGTGGTAACATTTGCTGTGGCTTATCAGTATATTTACAACCAGCACACTCGGAGTGAACAGGATTTAAATGTGCATTGTGTGAAAGTCTAAAAAGGAAAGAGGATTTGCCTTAATGACACGTACCTGCTTCAAGGTAATTTCACTAGAAGAATCACTTGAACTTCCTAACGATATCAGACTGATAGAGAAATATACCCTACTGAGAAATCCTCATTAGTAACCCCTCCTCCTCCTGTTCTCCTCTCTTCTCCTCTCCTCCTCCTCGGTTCTTTCTCTTTCGTCCCTCCAAAGCTCTGATTATTTCCAAAAGATTCAATTATCCTCTGTGATCTCCGACAGGGCTACACAGTATATCTGCGAGGGAACAGAGCCGAAAGACTATGGTTTTATATATTTACATTTACATTTAAGTCATTTAGCAGACGCTCTTATCCAGAGCGACTTACAAATTATCACACTCTATTGTGTGCACCAATGCATGTAATCTCTTTAAACTTGTGCCATAAACAGAATTTACCAAGGCCGTCCACCCTACCATGACAGGATTGTTTTATAGAGACAAAAGGTATCCTTGAAACCCCTTTCATGCATGCCTAACGAGGGGAATGGCTCGTTTTTATAGACCTAATCAATTCCATTTACTTAAGAGGACTTTGCAACTCTTCACTGAACACGCTAATAAACATGTCCATTTGAATCGCGCCCACCACCTTAAGCATACAGCAGTATCTCTGTAACCCCAACTTATCTGTCCTCCTCCACGTCCTCCACTCCTTCAGCTCTCCCGCTATCTATCTGTGTTGCCATGGGATACATGGGAGTCAAGGTCGACAAAAGCATACATGGCCCACACAGAGTATGTTGCAGGAGAACAGAGTTTATTAATACATAATCCCCTGGTACGTAGTGTATATGACAAAAACAATACTCCCACCGTAGCCAGATGTGGGTGAAAGCACATGGGAAGGCACAGGCAGCCCCAGGTGCACAACCAGTCCCCCCTCCTTCCCTCCCTCACCCCCTTCGTACCTCACACATCAACCCTTGGGGCTCGAGGGGCCGAGGCCACGTCTGAGTGTGGGACCAGTGGCAGCGCTGATGGGGAAAACAGAGGTTTGAAAACCGGTGAGGCGTTGTTCCTCTAGGGGGCCGTTCCAGCAAGTGATGCGAGACTGAGCCGGTTCACACCTGCAGCACTGGCACTGGCAGACAGGACAGAGCTTTGTGGTGGGCCACTCTGTTATCAAATAGAGCAAGCGCCATGGGGCATAAACATACACAAACAAATGCATTTCATCCTCATTACACAGTGCTGGTGACTTTCCAAGTGACTAATTGGCAATGAATCAATAGTAATCAAGCTCTTGATGTTAATGATTGGCTTGCAGTCTGTTAGTGTAGCTTGTTTAGTCTCTAGACATGTGTAGTGTCTAGACTTGTAGTCTCTAGACACGTGTAGTCTCTAGGCATGTGTAGAGTCTAGACGTGTAGTCTCTAGACACGTGTAGTCTCTAGGCATGTGTCGTGTCTAGGCATGTGTAGTCTATCGACTTGTGTAGTGTCTAGGCATGTGTAGTCTCCAGACATGTGTAGTCTCTAGACATGTGCAGTCTCTAGACATGTGTAGTCTCTAGACATGTGTAATCTCCAGACATGTGTAGTCTCTAGACATGTGTAGTCTCTAGACATGTGTAGTCTCCAGACATGTGTAGTCTCTAGACATGTGTAATCTCCAGACATGTGTAATCTCCAGACATGTGTAGTGTCTAGACATGTGTAGTCTCTAGACACATGTATTCTCCAGACATGTGTAGTCTCCAGACACGTGTAGTATCCAGACATGTGTAGTCCCTAGACATGTGTAATCTCCAGACATGTGTAATCTCCAGACATGTGTAGTGTCTAGACATGTGTAGTCTCTAGACACATGTATTCTCCAGACATGTGTAGTCTCCAGACACGTGTAGTATCCAGGCATGTGTAGTCTCTAGACATGTGTAGTCTCTAGACATGTGTAGTCTCCAGACATGTGTAGTCTCCAGACATGTGTAGTCTCCAGACATGTGTAGTCTCTAGACATGTGTATACTCCAGACATGTGTAGTGTCTTTGTAATTTACTAGGCAATGTTAATTACTAAAATCATTACTGCTATTACTGCTATGCTATTCTTTCATGGTCTCACTGTGTTAACATTCTCATATAGAATCATTCTATTTGTCTCTATTGTATGAAGCAAGGCCACTAGCGGTGGCTCTAGCCTGCTTTCTGCTGGTAATCGCCTGCTCACTTCCAATAACCCCCTGCTGGTCTCCCAGGGATACGCCTGCCATATTAGGGATGATGAGGCAGTGGCAGATGGGCACGCTCGCTCTGTGTGCTCGCTCTCGTCATCCCTGTCATGGACGGGTGAGGCTTGGCATCGTTATCGGCTAAGTGGCTTCTTCTTCTTCGGGTGTACGAGGAAACCTCTCCGTTAGAGAGGGGGAGGGGATAGAGAAATCACCCGGCAGTTCAGGTAATCACTGCCCGTGTTCTGCCACACTACACACCTCAGGGCCTCTGGGACCTGCAGGATGATACCTCTGTGTCTAGGCTGTCATGACTCACACAGACACAAACAACACAATTCACGTAGGGCACATGGCGACTGGGATTTTTCGGCGGGTAAAGGGGTTGTATGGTTTCAGGGTGTGTAAAGGTCTTATTTTCTGAAGTCAGGCACATTACTTCAATAGTGAAGAAATGAATTATGGAATTCAATCCATTGACAGTGCCGCAATTGAGGACACATTACTGTGCGACATATCAACTCACACAGAGAAAGTCTGGGGACATGGCAATTATCACAAATGACAGGACTGGACGCTCTAATAGGCCCTGGTGCTTATCTGGATCGCAGGTGTGTAATTGTCGATAATCCATTTCAGTATTGCCAAGCTTCAAAGGCAAACATTTACCTAAAGTCCATGAGTCCACGAGTCCACCCACGAGATGGGTGACAATATGCTGTATTTGCAGCTTACTATTATTACATTCAAAATGGCATGGTAATATCTACAGCCTTGTTCTAACGCTGTTGTAGCCAGGCAATACAGCTCCATCTCCACAGTGGGGTATAGGAAAGGAACATCCGAGAGGAACTACGTTAATAATCAATCACTAGTGCTATTACATCAACACCAGGACAGCTTCGTCTATTCAACGCCTCATCCTTCCATCACTATAAGAGGATTATCTAGTCTACTTCCTGTTTCCCTTATCGGCAGGTGTCTTGGCCTTGCTTTATCTTGGCACATCACAGGGTGTCCAACAGAGGCTTAAGGATTAAGATGAAATGCTTCTCAACATGCAGGCGGACTAGATTGTGTATACATATCTTAATTAACCAAGATAAAGCATGGCTGTGCTTGTTTAATCCACCGCCTATTATAGATGACCAGATCACAGACTCACGATGTGTGTGTGAAGACGACCACACAATTACAATTTGTCTGAGCTCAGTCAATTTCTGTGCTCATCCTTAGCATTACTGTTACCAGTGGGTGTACAATTTCATTATTTGGGAAATGAAATTACTCTGAGATTTAATCATTATATAATTACTCAGCCTCAGTGTTTAATATAGCGTCACACCGCACTGTCTAAAGAGGAAAGAAGATATTGATCTACATCCAAGCTTCAAACATCTAAGATTTTGGCAAAATGGAATTAAAACAGATTTTCTGCACATAAAAAGGCACTATTTACTAGCAGTTCTGCTCACGTTTAAATCAGACTTCTGCAGCTGCCTGAAAATCATTTATTTAAATCAATTCAAATTGTTATCAGTTATCAAAACATTTGTAATAGTACCTACTGTGGATGATGTCTTACCATTGCATTGAAATGAAATGGAATCTCTTCAATGGAGTCATTGAAGGCACCCTGGCTGTGACTGTTCATACATCTAGTCCCTTCCACTAGAATGAATTGCCTTTCATTGTCACTTATCGAGGCTGTTAAATTCTCCCATGAATGAAAGAGAATGTGTGTTCAAGCCATTACTGTGACTTATAATGTGATGACTCAAATCCTTTCTACCTTCCAAACTAAAGCCTTGTTTGTTACTGTACTTCCTCAAGCAGGGGAGGAGGGAAAAAACTCGGCTGGGAGACAATAAAGCGATTAAATGTGACCATCGGCCAAGATGAGTTTTACTTGACCAAAACCAAAGATGACCTCAGGGATGTTAGGAATCTTGCCATATTTTATACTGTAGAGGTTTGAGCTCTTCCCTTTCCTCTCCATTCCCCATGGGCTTGTATAGTGTGTGTGTGTGTGTGTGTGTGTGTGTGTGTGTGTGTGTGTGTGTGTGTGTGTGTGTGTGTGTGTGTGTGTGTGTGTGTGTGTGTGTGTGTGTGTGTGTGTGTGTGTGTGTGTGTGTGTGTGTGTGTGTGTGTGTGTGTGTGTGTGTGTGTGTGTGTGTGTGTGTGTGTGTGAGAGAGTGTGTAAGTACGTGTGTTTCTTGGCTGCCTGTGGAAATGTATTCCCTCTGAAACAGGGCAAAAGCTCACTGAGAACAGCGGGGCATTTCGTCAAGAAAAGTTTTTGTTTTTTGACTCAATCAAAGCTGCTAAGCTCCCATTATCGGTTTGCTGAGTCTTTCTCCATCTGCGTCCCTCTTCCTCTGTTTCCTAGTCTGAACCATGCCTAAGGGTGTTGACGTGCTCTTCTTTGCCAGGATAGTAAATAAAAGAAAACTTGTACCATCTAGAGGGGCTGTATTCCAGATCGCATTAGCACATGTGGCTGTTACGTAACGACATCCCGACATTAAACGTTTCTTAGTCACCTCTCACCAAGTCGCTTAACCTCCAGCACAAGCAGAGTTAAATGTTAGATACAGTAAAATGATCAATGGCTCAAATTAGTGCTCAGGAGATAATCTGGTCACAACTGATATTTTGGAGGAGGTGGTTTTGTTGAACTTGACCCCTGACCTCTGAGGATATGTTCCGCTGCAGCTTGCTCTGCTACATCCCGTCAGGTCACATCACGTCACATCAGACTCTACTGAGGGAACATACTCTACTAGCACTATCACAGTAACTCCTGCATTATTGAGTACATTGAGCATGATGTATGTATCTCCAAATGATATCTGCTGACAAATGTCAACCTTCCCTTGGATGATGATAGAACAGCCTGTTCACACAGAGTCATAAGTGTGATCTTATTATATTTGCAAAGATACAGGTAATATGGTCTGATTCAACAAAAAGGAGAAAGGCTACATCGTTGTTCAAACATAATGAAAATGATGACTGACAAGGAAAAATACTTTGGATGGGGAAGGAAGGAGATATAGCTGCATGATTATTTTTGATGGTTACTCTGTCCTCTGGATGTACACACAGGGATGTCCATGAAAAGTTAAACACCAGATCAAGTCGATTTCAGGGACAAATACACGCCTCCTGTCGTTGGTCAGCAGAAGTTAACAAGCACGCTGAAATGAGTGTCGTTTTGAGCACAGGAGCACACCCCATCGTCCGCCAGCCCAGAACAGCCTGACTCTCAGAGAGACCGTTCATTAGCTAAATATCTACCGACATCTGTTTAAAGGGCCCGCCATTTACTATGTGTTACCTAATCACAATGTTCCCTGGGGAAATCATCCGGAGGAGGATAGCTCGACAGCATCTAACAGTAGCATCATCACCATCCACAAGCCACCTCTATCATCGCTCCAATTAGACAATTTATGAAAAGGAGGCAGCTGCTGCTACTGGCATTCTTGTTATTGTTAGGAGTGGCCATAGCACGTAGCAAATGTAATGTGCTTCTTCTGCAACTTCACCATCCACACTTGACTTACTGTATATGGCATGTAACTGTAACTGCCTCTGGTTCTACCACTGATACTATATTATGCTGATTAGGCTGAATGAGTGAGTTCCCCCTCAAGGGCAACGCAATTCTACGACTGTCTGGTACAACATCAAACCAACGCAGGATATCCATCCCTGAGCGCTTCTGTTGTTACAGGAGTGTAAAGTTATAGATGTGAACACCAGTCAATGTTATTAATTTGAAATTAATCCATAATAATGAGTGAAGACATAATTACACAACCGGACAGAGATTAGCGACAGATGTTTGTGTGAACTTTAGACAGAAATGAAGGCCATTGTAAAGGTCTGTAAGAGATATAGCTATTTAACAGTGCAAAAACGAATTGGAATCAAACAAAGACATTCTGAAACCCTGCTGTGAATTGTAAAAAAAAAAATAAGAATAATAAAAATTCATTTTATGACAAATCCAGGTGCTTTTAAATCTCAGCAGACAGTCGGTGGGAGTGTTAAAGTAATCAGAATCCCATGTACCAGCAGAACTCTGATGGTTCGGACAAAAAAAAGAAAAATTCCACTCTTTGAATCCAGAATCTCCCTAGGCATGTTTCGGCTGTTGGCAGTTAGACATAGAACATCATGAATAAACCAAGTCCATGTTCTGAATCTGAAATACATTTGGAATACATACACCATATATACAAAAGTATGTGGACACCCCTTCAAGTTTATGGATTCGACTATTTCAGCCACACCCGTTGCTTAGAGGTGTATAAAAATGTGCATAAAGCCATGGAATCTCCATAGACAAACATTGGCAGTATTTTGGATTTAACTAGAAACGTCAGTTAAGAACAAATTATTTTTTACAATGACGGCCTACCGGAGAACAGTGGGTTAACTGCCTTGTCCAGGGCCAGAACAACAGCTTTTTACCTTGTCACCACGGGGATTCTATCCAGCAATCTTTCATTTACTGGCCCAACACTCTAACCACTAGGCTACCTGCCATTCCCTGCTGCCTGACTTTACTGAAGAGCTCAGTGACTTTCAACGTGGCACCGTCATAGGATGCCACCTTTCCAACAAGTCAGGTCGTCAAAATTTCACGGCTCAGCCACGAAGTGGTAGGCCCCACAAGCTCACTAGAAAAGGACCGCCATGTGCTGAATTTTTTTTTGCCTGCCCTCGGATGTAAAACTGAAAACTACCGAGTTTCAAAAAGCCTCTGGAAGCATCGTCAGCACAATAACTGTTCGTCGGGAGCTTCATGAAATGGGTTTCCATGGCCGAGCAGCCGCACACAAGCCTAAGATCCACCATGCACAATGCCAAGCATCGGCTGGAGTGGTGTAAAGCCATTAGACTCTGGAGCAGTGGAAACGCGTTCTCTGGAGTGATGAATCACGCTTCATCATCTGGCAGTCCAATTGACAAATCTGGGTTTGGCGGATACCAGGAGAACGCTACCTGCACAAATGCATAGTGCCAACTGTAAAGTTTGGTGGAGGAGGAATAATGGTCTGGGGCTGTTTTCATGGTTTGGGCTAGGCCCCTTATTTCCAGTGAAGGGAAATCTTAACGTTACAGCATACAATGACATTCTAGACAATTCAGTGCTTCCAACTGTGGTAACAGTTTGTGGAAGGCCCTTTCCTTATTCAGCATGACAATGCCCCAGTGGAAAATATGAAGGTCCATACAGGAATGGTTTGTCGAGATTGGTGTGGAAGAACTTGACTTACCTAAACAGAGCCCTGACCTCAACCCCACCGAACACCTTTGGGATGAATGGGAACGCCGACTGTGAGCCAGGCCTAATCGCTCAACATCTAGTGGAAAGCCTTCCCGGAAGAGTGGAGGCTGTTATAACAGCAAAGGAGGGACCAACTCCTTACTAATGTCTATGATTTTGGAATTAGATGTTTGACGAGCAGGTGTCCACATACTTTTGGTCATGTAGTGTATTTTGTAATTGATACGATACAGAGTTAATGCCTGACTTTTTTCCTCTGTCCTTTATAAGAAATACACCCTGATTCTTAATCCCTTTCGCACACAACAGGTGGGAAAGGCTTTAGTTTCATTCATCACATCCAGAAGGGGCACAGCCCCTAGCTTCTCCAGGAAGGAGCTTTAACCAGGCTAACTCAGATCATAAATCCTATAGACCTTCAGGGCTCCCATCCAAGGAAAACTCCTCCGGCATACATGATGTGGATGCAGCCCAGTCAGGGGGAGAGATGTTGAAGATGACAGGCTAACCATGGACCTTTTCATTTTGATTTATTTGGAATGTTGGGTGGAACATGTGGAAGCGACTTTGGATTATATGATACATGATGAATACTCAAACTACTCATGGGAGAAAGAGAATGGTTATAACAAGTAATCACATTTTATGCATGGCCATGTCCATAACCTTGGTGTTTTTGAATGTTCTGGACCACTTTTTTCCCTACTTCCACATTCCAGGCCATGAAATAAACATGTTCTCTCAGCCGGAGAGCATAAGTACTGTCAATAACCACATTTGTTAAGATGAGCTTTTCCTTATATAGGCTGAAAGAAACATAGACATAGAAGCTATTTGTCCAAAAGTGGATAATTCAGGAGATTGCTAAATGAGAATCTCTAGCGGTGATTGTTCTTCCTATGTAGGAGTCAGCGTGGCAGTGAAATGAATGTAGCCATTTATTGAGATGACTGGAATAGCCATGAAAGGTTTGACATGTTATTGTGAATTCTGTGACGATGGCCATCCCTCACAGACGTCCTCTCATTCTTATTAGAGGCCTATTGTGTGGTGTCTCAGAGAAACCATTAGTGGTTGGCAGGGGTCAGCCGGTGCAGTTAGAAAACGCACGGTTCACTGACTCCAAACAGCACTACAGGATTTCGACCATGCTCTGCCAAAGTTAATCTTCCCTCAGAACAAAATTCGATTCCCATCACTCTGTAGTTGCAGTGTTCTCTCTTTGAAAAAAGAGAATGGCTTGGATGTGTTCTGGCTCTTTTGAGGCACAGAGGAGAATACTAGAGGTGCTCTTTGAAATGATCTACATTTGTTTTCAGAGACAGAGAGGGACACATATCAAGATTCCAAATTATACCCCCTACACACACAATTTGACCAGTGGGCCCCTAAAGAGAACTGAAGTTTGGACACACTTTAACAATGCTCTGGGTGGCCTTCCAAATGCATTGTAATGGCACAAGTACGAACTACACTGAGTATACAAAACATTAAGAACACTGCCCTTTTCATGACATGGACTGATCAGGTGAATCCAGGCGAAAGCGATGATCCCTTATTAAATCCACTTCAATCAGTGTAGATGAAGGGGAGGAGACGGGATAAAGAAGGATTTGTAAGCCTTGAGACAATTGAGACATGGATTGTGTGTGTGTGCCATTCAGTGGGTGAATGGGCAAGACAAAAGATTGAAGTGCCTTTGAACGGGGCATGTTAGTAGGTTCCAGGCGCACCGGTTTGTGTCAAGAACTGCAACTGCAATGCTCCCGTGTGTATCAAGAAATGGTCCACCACCCAAAGGACATCCAGGGAACTTGACACAACTGTGGAAAGCATTGGAGTCAACATGGGCCAGCATCCCCGTGGAATGCTTTCGACACCTTGTAGAGTCCATGTCCATGACAAACTGAGGCTGTTCTGAAGGAAAAAGGGGGTAGGGGTGCCACTCAATATGTTTTGTACACTCAGTGTACATCTTCTCAGGCATCTGAAAGAGTCATGCACTAACAAAGGCACCACTTGATGCACCGTTGTTATATCATGCTTAATTATCTTTAATATAACACACATTTTACATTGCCAAAGTATTTGATGACATTTAAAACTAGCAGATTATGTGATCCACAGGGAAGAGGACTGCTCGTATCCATGTGTTTCTCTAAGTAAGACTAAAAAGCAAACAAATTTTGTCGAAAGTCCATGTATGCAAAAATCTATTTCATTATTCAAAACCTCATTAGCGGGAGGCTTAGTTCTTGAAAGGGAAAAAGTCTGCATTTCTAGTCAAAGCCGTCCCCAAAGGAAATTAATATATTTCTTGGTTTATTCTACTTTCAAAACGTGAGTGGTTTAATGGGAATGGAATTGCAAAGTGCCTTTTAACAGCTGTCCAATTAAAGTATTTGGGTTGCTTCAAAGTGACAGATCTTAGCAGTGATAAATCACCACATCGCACAGATCTAGATGGAAGAAGAAATCGTTTCAGAGGTTTGTCTTACGAGGCCTATTTGCTTTTGCATGAGGCTTGCCATAGAGTCAGAGGATCCCCAACTCCCCTCCTCCAACTGAGCAGCCCATCCACCACAGTACAGGAAGTGAGTGTTGTCTGTGGGGAAAGCTGGAATGCAGGAAGAAAAATAAAACGTCAACTTGAAAAGCACATACCAAGACAACTGAGAGAAAAATGTAGGGGAAACGCTGCCAAAATTATATTTTTTCTAGGCAGAGGGTATAAAAGGGGCTAATCTTTTGGGTAATACCACTACCCCCTACTCAGCTGGAAAGGAATGTGTCCTTTCACAACTTGAAATGAGGGTTTGGCTGGCACGGAATCAATAGCGAAGAAGTGGTGGGTTGGGGGGGTGGGTTGGCCAGCCTTGAACTGGGGAAGACTGAGAACCTCGACACTTCAGCTCTGTGAATAAAATCTGGTGCAAGTCCAGTCAGCTAAATGGGTTGACAAAAAACAAAGTCTTGCTTGTCCAAGGAAATTGATATCAAATGATCCAATCAAAACACTTGTTCTTCTTTGATGTTAGAAAAATTCAGATTCAGAAAATGTGTCTAATTCAGAGAGAGACACTTCAAGTGTAATTACATTCTCGAAATACATTTATTCATGTAATCTTACACACAGTGGGTATTATGTGGTGTTCATTAATTCATCAGTTACATTGTATTTTGATCTGTTTAGCACCAATGGGAATTTCCAACTACTGAAGGTTAAAACCTGATTGAATTGAAGTAGAGTGCCTCACAATGCAGTCTAAATTGTCTGTCAAACAGCTCTATCAGACCAGGCAAGCAATATATGATTTCTACATTACATGGAATTAAGATGGAAAACTGTAGACTACAGTACCTCCTAGGTTATCCACCTTTATTTCTTTAAAGTCACTTCCAGTTGATCAAATTACAAAGCGTTCTGCAGATAGTGATTATTACCAATCATATCATATCATTAACAGCAGCTGTTACTGTCTTCACCACATAGTTGACCACAAGAACGAACAGTGTAATTGTCAATATTATCTTATGACACTGTGGATACAGCATCAATAAATAACCAATGTGGCCCGGGGCATGAAGTTATTTATATACCATAACTCAATCATTTAGTGTTATACCCCATCTGAAGGCCACTACTCATATAGAATTACAGCTTGAGAGGAAGTGCATCAATTTAGGTTTAACAACCAGAATTTCATGGCTTCTCAAATCCATTTAACTGATTACAGTAGGGAACATGCCTGCCTGTTGCATGGCGTAACCTGGCAACCCAGCGGCCACGTGCTGGCAGAGAGGGGGCAGGGGGGCGGGTGGTGGAAAAACCTCTACCCTTGTGCTCCTCCACTCGTCCCCATGCCTTAATTGGATGGTGTAATTACAGCCCCACATCCTGATGTGAAGCAGACATGCACAGTGAGCTTTTAATAGGCCCTGCTAAAAAACCAGGAGGAAGAGCTCAATTCAATCCAGGCCGCTGAATGTGCAGGAAATACCTACCACAATCCTCCATACACATCACACCGCCACCCCTGGTACCGGGAGAGAACGTTTGAAAGACGCTTCTCTCCTGCTGAACTCCTCTTACTCTGGCAGTGAGGTAACAAAAGGTCTGGTCAGGGGCGAAGACTACACTTGGACTTCTTCCATTAGCGTAGACTAGAGGTCTGTCCATGTGCTGGTTGTGCGCAAATGTTGCTCAGGAACTTTAGAAAGCCTGCACTTTCAATGGAATGTACTGAATTAACTTGCAAGCAGCAACTTCGGCTTTTTTGAGAAACCCATTTGTTTGGTACAGATGTAGGAACTTAATTTGAGCCAGTTTGCTATAGCAGGAAAATAAACATGCAGCAACAGGACATGTGAAGTATTATGTGGATTATAATCAATGGACATTTTGTGTAGGGGTTGCTACATTTTTTGTTAGGGCAAATCAAGTCTGCATTTTTTAAGTGGAAATTTCAAACTTCAGAATCCTTTTTAAAAACCTTGAATACTCTACAAGTTTGCATTTTCTTTTGTACAGGAAAATTCCAACAACAACAGGATGATCAAATTAAAATACAGCATCGGTAATGGTCCAGAAGGAAACTCTTGGTCAGTTGTGAGGAGCAAAGTGGACAGGAAAACAGAAATTGAATTGGCTGAATCCTATTTGCATTTCCCCTCTATCATCCTTAATAGCACAGTGGTTGGAATCATGGGCATAAACTATGATTATTTTGTGTCCATTTCCAGAGGAAAACTTGCTTCATAATTACAGAGGTAGAAGCATTCAAGTTTCCTTTAGCATTTTGCCTGATGAGTCATGTTACCTCACCATTACTATGAATAGAGAACATAGAAATTAACATTATTTCTGTCTAGATGTGGTCATTTTGTGGGTTTAAAATCTCTGAAACTCGATTATGTCAATGGCATAAAATGCCACAAAATATACAGTAGTTTATGAGCACTGGCAAGACATAGACACGCGTAAATAGAAGATTTTGCTGAAGTGTTAAATAGACAAGGGAATCATGCCTGGAGTATGATCCGAAAAGAATCCAGTGCATCTCGAGTGCAGTCGTCAGCAGGGGCCATACGAAGCCATATGAGCAAGTCAGACTGGCATACATTGACTCCTCCTGACAAAGCCACAGCTATGTAGACATACTTTCCCTTTCCCAGCCCACAAAGGCCATGTTAAGAGCAACTGGCAGAACAATAACACCTAGCAAAAATACAAAAATCTAGACCAGAGACGAGGTCACAACCAGCTAGAACAAGCCATCGCTTGTGTGTGTATACCAGTTGCATGAGTTAGTGTCGTTTGTATGGTCCTTGATATGTATAGTGTGTGTGAGTGTGCTTGAACGTCATGCGTCCAGACAATACCTCTATTGTAATGATCTGTGCCAGAGGGAGGGCCATGGATGCCTTCTCGATGCTTATCTCATGTGTGGGCCGAGGCTGTGACTGGAACGTGTTGCACGGAGAGAGAGAGAGAGAGAGCAGGCTGAGAGGCTGACAAATGATCTATCAGTACAGTGCCTCAGAAAATAACATGCCATCTGCATGCCAGTGGGAGGGCAGGCACAGAGAGTGTACAAGTGAAGGCCTCATATTGTAGTGTTACTGTTACTGTACAGACGTGGGATCTTAATTTGAGCCAGCAGGAAAATAATGCAGCAACAGGAAATGTGAATTATTATCTGGACTATAATTAATGGACATCTTTGCAGGGGTTGATATATTTTTATTTAGGGCAAATTAAGCCTTTTTAAAACTAAAATACCCTACAAGTTTGCATTTCTCAGCATCAAAAGAGTGATCAAATTATGATCCTACATCTGTAGGCTCTAGAGGTTGGAAGAGTTCACACACCTGCCACATTCTACAGTCCAGGGTCAATGGTGGAGCAAGGAGGTTAGAAGAATGCAGAGGAAAGTCCTGCATAGCATACTACACTCACTGATTAGAAATGTGATCAAAAAAGTTTGATCATCAGTCATTCTTATCAAATATACATTTGGATGAAATATGTTAACGTGGTAAAGCTCCTTCAACCGTAAAATGAACACCAAAAACAATACATCAAAGTGTGCTTAAGCATGAGTTCTTTTCTTAGAAGTGTTTACACAGCTGAAATCAAATACAATCAACTCTGCTATTGTTGTCTGGAAGCCAGATAAAAACGTATTTACTTCCCTTTTCCCCTTAACAAACAATATTTAACAACTAACACTACTTTGGCGTCTCGTAATAAAGATACTTTGCGGGTTAATTCTCACCCTTCGATGCAACACGTGGCAACCTGTGACATCACCAACACTTCATCCCACACCACCCTCCCCCTGACCTTTAAGAGGTCCTCTGCATTCATCGACCAATGGGCTGTCAACCCTCATTGCCCAGCCTGATGAGAGTACGGGGCTATAATCAGGACTGTCATCTTCGGGAGACATAGTTAGACATGCATGGCTGGGCCTCTATGGCCAGCCTCTACACACTGGAGCTCAAGCCTCAGTAACAACTGCTGCTCCTCTATTTGACCTCATGATCCCAGGCCCCAGGAGCGCTAAGCACATTAGCATGGTCATACCGAAACCGCTGGCTCACTCTTGGCAGCCAACAGCCTCCAAACCCCAGCCTCCTTCACCAGCCTCCAGCCCTCAGCCTCTAGCCTACAGAATGAAAGCATTTGCGTATGGGGACTAACTACGCGCAGGCAGATTGACAGGCAGAGCGAGAGACACTTGAGGGAGTAGTAAGAGAGAATATACCCTGCTGAAAAAAAACAGAATAGACCAACATAGGCTGGTGACTAGTTCTGGTTTTGCTGGTGACCAGCCTTCGCTATGTTTTGGAAACTGGTGACGAGCCTTCACTTTGTTTTGGAAACTGGTGACGAGCCTTCACTTTGTTTTGGAAACTGGTGACGAGCCTTCACTTTGTTTTGGAAACTGGTGACGAGCCTTCACTTTGTTTTGGAAACTGGTGACGAGCCTTCACTTTGTTTTGGAAACTGGTGATGAGCCTTCGCTGTGTTTTGGAAACTGGTGACGAGCCTTCACTTTGTTTTGGAAACTGGTGACGAGCCTTCGCTGTGTTTTGCTGGTCACCAGCATCATCAGCTTGACCAGCGAGTCAGCCAACCTAACCAGATGGAGTAGACCATGCTGGTCAGACCAGCTAGACCAGCTAGACCATGCTGGCCAACCAGCATAACCAGCTAGACCATGCTGGTCAGACCAGCATAACCAGCTTGACCAGCTAGACCATGCTGGCCAACCAGCATAACCAGCTAGACCATGCTGGCCAGACCAGCATGACCAGCTTGACCAGCTAGACCATGCTGGTCAACCAGCATAACCAGCTTGACCAGCTAGACCATGCTGGTCAGACCAGCTTGACCAGCATCCAACCAGCACTGACCAGAATTGACAGCAGGGCAAAGGGACTTGTGAAGTGAGGCTGGGTGTTTTTATGTACAGTAGCAGTCAGACATCTCTGAGGAGAAACACTGTATTTTTGGAGAGCTAGTGGAATGCAGGGGTGCTTATTGTAACTGGCAGGCGATTGAACATTAAAAACTTCTTCAGGATTGGTGGGTCCCCTGCAGGACGGTTGAGCTAACGTAGGCTAATGCGATTAGCATGAGGTTGTAAGTAACAAGAACATTTCCCAGGACAGAGACATATCTGATATTGGCAGAAAGCTTAAATTCTTGTAAATCTAACTGCACTGTCCTATTACAGTGAAATAATACCACGTTATTATTTGAGGACAGTGCACAGTTTTGAACATGAAAAGTTATTAATAAGCATATTAGGCACATTTGGGCAGTCTTAATACAACATTTTGAACAGAAATGCAATGGTTCATTGGATCAGTCTAACACGTTGCACATAACACTGCTCTAATCACATCACCTGATAACTGATGTGTTCTGGCACAAAAATGCTTGTGGTGCATCACTCAGGTGGGTGCTACACGTTGATGGTGGATGAGGTGACTTTCCCCCTGTAATGATCTGAGTGTCGGGAGGTGCGAAGTCAGACGCAGGAACAGCAGAGCTGTTGTTGAGTCCTTTAATACTCAACTTGAAAACACAATGTCCAACACGGACATACTGGGTGTCACATACAACGGTCCAACGGCACGAATAAACGAACCCAGTCCACAATAATAATATCCACTCCCGAAATCCAAAAGCCACAATGAAACAATCCCGCACAAAGAAGCGTACGGGCTGGCTGACTAATAAAGCCACACTAATTAACAATTAACTGAACACAGGTGATACAAATAAACACATAAGGAGGGGGAGGAAAAAGAGTCAGTGGCAGCTAGTAGGCCGGTGACGACGACCGCCGAGCGCCACCCGAACGAGAAGGAGAGCCTGCCTTGGTTGAAGTCGTGACACCCCCTACGATGTAAAGCGCTTTGAGTACCTCAGTTGGTGGAAAAGCGCTATATGAATCCAATCATCATCATTGCACCTTGGCTGGAATAATACATTATGGTCTTTCTCTTGCATTTCAAAGATGCGGGTACAAAAATAATAAAGAAAAACGTTTTTTTTTCTTTGTATTATCTTTTACCAGATCTAATGTGTTATATTCTCCTACATTCCTTTCACATTTCCACAAATTTCAAAGTGTTTCCTTTCAAATGGTATCAAGAATACTCATATCCTTGCTTCAGGTCCTGAGCTACAGGCAGTTTGATTTGGGTATGTCATTTTAGGCGAAAATGGGGGGAAAAAGAGTCCGATCCTTAAGAGGTCTTAACATTTCAATAGTGCAGTGGCAGCCTTTCTTCTTCTGCAGGGAATTCATATAACAGCAGAGCAGAGGAGAGAGTTAAGACTTGGCTGATTCATAGGGCTTCCTTCTGCTTGGTTTATTCAAAGCCAACCTGTTAATCATAGGTCATGCTTGTAAGGTGGCACTGGCAGGCCCCTGAATCAGTGCGCTGTTTCATAATACAATGATGATTGTCATTTATTTCCTTATGAGATTATTTTTCTTGAGGTGAGCAATCGGTAAAAAAATATATATATATTTTGCAAATAGGAAATTTGAAAGGACACGTCTTATTTATTTTTATACAACGGGTGGGTCTAATCCTGAATGCTGATTGGTTAAAAGCTAATTCCAGCCGGTGTCAATTGAAAAAAGGTCAAACGAAACGAAGTGCTAATAGTTTGCAGTCTTTACAGCTTCAGTGTTTGAAATGAGTGTGTTAGCGGTGTTGTTGGCTAGCTCCTCTGAACAACAGTGTTCTGACGAGAGAGCACATTTAATATGCCAGGTGAAATCGCACCTCATTAGCTCACTGTTATGGATGTATCCAAATAAATGTCACTAGAAAACAGCTTAAACAAATGCAAACGCAGCTACTGAACGATTGGGTCACGTATCTGGCAACCAAACCAATAGAACGAACGACCAACCGGCTTGGGTAGCCACCCTAGATTTGTGTCGGGACTATCTATCTTGTGGAAGGATGAAATAGTATGAACACATTCATTTTAATGTAATTGCTTTATGAAAATATGTCAATCATTATTTGAATATATTGGTAACCGTTGTATAAAAGGGATAACGCCCTCGAAGCCGGTGTTTGGAGGTTAAATTGACACAGTTTGCCGGCCCTGCCGTGCTAACACCGGCTTATCGGCCATTATCACTTAAGTGTGTGTGTGTGTGTGACAAGCAACAATCAAGATCTTTCTACCTGTTTTCTACATTGATTGTTGACATAAGTAATTGATAGTTGTAACGGCTTGACGCAAATATATGATGGCATGAACAGAACAGAAAGAGTGACCGTGACTGCTTGTGTTTGAACACCAAGACACAGTAGGCCAACGATCCTTACACAGCGTGCTGTGCTTCAATACAGAAAACTATGAAGGTGATTATAGTAGACACGTACCAGGAAATAACAAAATGAGTTGTCTGATATTCGAAACATCTCGGGACATAAGTGAATTCATAAATATACATTTGTTTCATGTGATTATTTCATTTATCTATTCTACTTCTGAAGGAATAGGTTACATCCAGCTACTAAGCCAAGCTAATCACTTTTTTCACTAGCGTTGAAAGACATTTCCTCTGTGTCTTTCATGACTAGCGCCATAAATGTGATTAGCCAACATTGCTCTTTAAGGAATAATTGGACAGAAAATGTGCAATAATCAAAACAGTCGAGAATGAACTTTAAGTATTGAGGTTTGTTGATAGTTTTGCAGTTCCCTTTTAGTCTCCTCACAACCATGCTGTTTACTGGTAGTCCAATTCTGAAAACTGCCTAAATGGCCAATTTTAGAGGAAGCGCTTCTATTACAGTTCCCTTTTCTCGTTCCAATGCTTTTGTCTGGGTTCTGCAGGCAGTAAATAGCTTTGAGGGGTCAGATCTCACAACCAGCCAGACTCATAATAACACTGATGTTGCTAGACAGGTGGTAATTTCACCAATGCTTCAATCATTTCAGAACTCCCAGTGACAACAACAAGAGTTATGGCATTGCACTAAAACTCAGCAAGTGTTCGTACAGTTCTGTAGGTGAGAGAAGTTTGGAAAATACTTTCCTGTTCTTCCACTGTAAGTCTAACGGCAGGGGCAGACGGCGGGTTGGTCTCCAGCTTTGCTCCATACACCATAACGAGAGGTAATTCCTCTGCATGACAGGGGAAAATGACGTCACAACGCCAGGCCCGAGCGAGCACCCAGCCCATTTACTTTGGGAGAGGAGAGCGTTGCCCAGTGATTCACGACCTCAGACAGATCTCATCCCACAACCCAGGACCTCTTATCTCAGCACAGTTCATCAGGGAAACCCTATAAGTGATATATCATCAACAGTGCCTGAGAGTTATAGATGAGCAGGAACATAGCCAAGTTCCACTAGAACAGAGTACTAACATTCCAACTGCTTTAACACTCACATATAATAGTATTGGATCTGTCCCATATCATAACTTATATATTCTTTAGACAAACAGCAGAGTAGATTGTGGGTAGATTCTGCCAACACTCTCTGTTTGTTCATCCCCGAACAGTAACAAAATCAATATCACAATTAACTCTAAGGTTGAGTTAATAAAATGGCCTTATGCAGTTGGCCATCTGATAGTGTCTACTGTAAAAAAAAAAAAAAAAAAACATGGCTAAGAGAGAAAAAGATCTGAAGCGACGTTCTCAAGATAAGTCTAGTGAAGCTAGCTAAACAAAACCAACTGAGAGGGCATTTTGAGTGGGGAAATACCAATACGCACATTAAGTGAAAGTGAAATGGCAAAAGCAGCAGTTACATCACATTCATTTTGGCGTGTGTCTTAACCATTAGTTAACACATATTAATGTTTTAAAATTTATTTATTTATTTTTATTTTTATCCCCTTTTTCTCCCCAATTTTTCTGGTATCCAATCGCTAGTAATTACTATCTTGTCTCATCGCTACAACTCCCGTACGGGCTCGGGAGAGACGAAGGTCGAAAGCCACGCGTCCCCCGAAACACAACCCAACCAAGTCGCACTGCTTCATAACACAGCGCCTCCAACCCGGAAGCCAGCCGCACCAATCTAACCATCGCCTCTCCATTTTTCCATTGTTCCATTTGTTTTGTCTTGTTCCCCGCACACCTGGTTTTCATTCCCTAATCACACTGCATGTATTTATTCCTCTGTTCCCCTCCATGTCTTTGTGTGAAATTGTTTTTGTTACATGTTCGTGTGTACGTGCCAGGCTGGGTTTTTCCCCGTTATTCCGTGGCTTTTCATGAGGGATGTTAATTGTACAACATTTGTTTAATTTTTGTGACTGTTTTGCGCATAGCACTTTTACCTTTGGCTGGAGGTTTTGATGCAGTGGCGTTTGTCTGTTTTATTTGCCTCTGCCTTAATAAAGTGTGCGCCTGTTCACAACTCTCTGCTCTCCTGCACCTGACTTCTCCACCAGTAGCGCACACCGTGACAGTATTCATATTCTTAAATACAGTACAGTTAAAATAGATCTTTAGAAAGAGGAGAGGCGCTGTGATACCAATATGTTTTTTAAAGCTAAACTTGCTTCTTGACTTGGCTCTATACATAACTCAGAAAAGCAATACATCTGGTACCGTCAAGAAACCCATAGTGGCATGTCAGGGTTAGAGGTTCCAAGCTATCCTGAGTAACAGTTTCTTTAGCTCCCATTCCACTCCCTGTCATTGCTAAAGAGACAAATATGAACATTATATCATTAATGAACTCGAGGAGAACAGAGGAGTTGATCCAATCACAACGATTATCTAAATATTATAAAACTGGTGGGTCTAATCCTTAATGCCGATTGGTTAAAACTGCATTCCAGCTGGTGTCTATTCCAGAAGTTAGAGCTCCCGAGTGACACAGTGGTCTAAGGCACTGCATCTCAGTGCTTTAGGCATCACTACAAACACCCTGGTTCAATTCCAGACTGTATCACAACTGGCTGTGATTGGGAGTCCCATGGGGCGGTGCACAATTGGACCAGAGTCGTCTGGGTTTGGCTGGTGTAGGCCGTCATTGTAAATAAGAATTTCTTCTTAACTGACTTGCCTAGTTAAATAAAGGTTCATTTAAAATGTTATTAAAAAAATACCACCGGCCAAATCCATGACGTTAAAATGCCTATTTACTCTGTAACACCAGGCAATTTATGAACTTGATCTCCATTATAAAAAGACTCCAGACATTAACTCACATTTCTTACAGACTAACATTTAGTTTTCAAAAGCGGAGATTTGTATAATCCTTGCTGTCTGTCTCTCAGACATTTGCAGCATCGTTTCAATCTTAAAATTCGATCTCCAGCTGTCGCATAGTAATGAACGCGTCGGGAGGCGTGATGAGACAGACAGGCAGGCAGGCAGCTTTTCTCAGCCATTTTAAATCATGAATCAGCATCATTTTTATGGATACAGTATATACAAAGAACTATCAATAGAAAACAGGTCAAACGCAATGAAGTGCAGCTAGTTTTCAGTCTTTCCAACTTCAGTTTGAAGTTATTGTGTTGTTAGCTAGCTCCTTTGAACAACAGTGTCCTGACGAGAGAACACATTTTAATACAAGTTTTTAATGAAAATATGTCAATCATTATTTGAATGTATTGGTAACCCGTTGTATAAAAGTGACAATGCCCTCAAAGCCGGTGTAACGTATCTTGTCGGAAGGCATGGACCAAAACGCAGCGTGGTAAGTGTTCATGATTCTTTATTACTCAAAAACACTCGAACAAAGTGAAAAAAAAAACGAAACAGTTCTGTCAGGTGCAGACACTAAAGAGAAAATAACTACCCACAAAACCCAACGGAAAAGGACAACTTATATATGATCCCCAATCAGAACCAACGATAGACAGCTGCCTCTGATTGGGAACCACACAAACATAGAAATAAACTAGAATGCCCACCCTAGTGACAGCCGGTGTTTGGAGGATATAATGGCCCGGGTTTGCCGGCCCTCGACTTTCATCTCAGGCCTAACAACACCCGTGCCAATATTTCCTCCAAACTCCAGCTTCTCGGGCATTATCACTTAATTGGAACTCTTTTTTGCTCTCCACAGAACACGTTATATCCCGTTGCTAAGCAACCATTTTTTTGTTGGTCCAGACAAAACCAGTCTGACAAAAGTTGCTAACTCACTTCTAAATTCTCAAATTAAATACTGCAATTCCAACCACAAAAGCTCTTTACTTTGATTTTAATCCTCAAAATACAACTTGCCTAGCTCAGTGGTTAACAAACTGTGGGGCGTGCCCCTTAGGAATTCAATCTGTCTTTCAACTTACTCTTGAAACTTGTAATAGTAGAATGCACAAGGTGCCACTTCGAAATTGGGTAGTGCATCATTAGTTTTGTCATGTCAGTCATTGCATACCTTAGAGAGCTATTTAGAGAGCTATTTATAACTTGGCAGAAATGTCCAGACCAACTAGCCCATGTCAGCTAACATTTTTTACCTAGGTTTTTGTTGAAATGTTTGAGTTACTCAAATATCACATGAATAAACATTAGGCATGGCAAAATGTATAGAATTGCAAGGAATAACAAAAAGCTGCTGTTCAATGTACAGTACATGTAACTCGGTACATGTAACATGTAACTCGGTCAACAATCCCAACCTATGGTTCGTAATACTCCCACGTAGGAAAATAGCCTGTGAGACGAGCCCATTCTATTAATTGTTAGCTTCAGCAAGGGGCAACTACGTTTCATCACGTTGTTAAGAGTCCAAGTTATCGCATAAACGGACTCAACCGCAGAATGCCTAGATGTCCTGTCTAAAGTCCGTCAGTCAGCCCCCAAAATATATATACACTATATATGCAAAAGTATGTGGACACACCTTCAAATTTGTGGATTCGGCTATTAGGGGCTTCGGCTGTGGGGCGGCAGGTAGGTTAGTGGTTAGAGCGTTGGGCCAGAAACCGAAAAGTTGCTGGATCAAATCCCTGGGCTGATAAGGTTGTTCTTTGTTCTGCCCCTGAACATGGCAGTTAACCCACTGTTCACTGGTAGGCTGTCATTATATATAAGAGTAGTTTGTTCTTAACTGACTGGCCTAATTTAAAAAAAATAATAATAATAATTTCATCCACACCTGTTGCTGACAGGTGTATAAAAATCAAGCACCAGTGGTGTAAAGTACTTAAATAAAAATGCTTTAAGGTACTACTTAAGTAGTTTTTTGAGGTATCTGTACTTCACCATTTATATTTTTCACAACTTTTACTTCACTACAGTCCTAAAGAAAATAATCTACTTTTCACTCCATACATTTTCCCTAACAACCAAAAGTACTCGTTACATTTTGAATGGCTAGCAGGACAGGAAAATTGTCAAATTCATGCATTTACTGTATCAAGAGAACATCCCTGGTCATCCTTATTGCCTCTGATCTGGCAGACACACTAAACACTAATGTTTTGTTTATGGCTGAGTGTTGGAGTGTGCTCCTGGCTATCCGTAAAAAAAAAATGAAGGAAAATGATGCCGTCTGGTTTGATTAATATAAGTAATTTGATGTGATTTATGCTTTTACTTTTACTTTCATTACTTAAGTATATTTTAGCAATTACATTTACTTTTGATACTCAAATATATTTAAAACCAAATACTTTTAGACTTTTACGCAAGTAGTATTTTACTGGGTGACTTTCACTTTTACTTGAGTCATTTTCTTTTAAGGTATCTTTACTTTTACTCAAGTATGACAATTTGGTATTTTTTCAACCACTGTCGAGCGCACAGCCATGATATCTCTGTAGACAAACATTGCCAGTAGAATGGCCTTACTGTGAAGAGCTCAGTGACTTTCAACGTGGCACCGTCATAGATTGCCACCTTTCCAACAAATCAGCTTGTAAAATTTCTGCCCTCAAAGAACTGCCCCAGTCAACTGTAAGTGGTGTTATTGTGAAGTGGAAACGTCTAGGATCAACAACATATCAGCCGCAAAGTGGTAGGCCACACAAGCTCACAGAACGGGACCACTAAGTGCTGAAGCGCATAGAGATCGGTTGCAACACTCACTAAATCAAATCAAATTTTACTTGTCACATGCGTCGAATACAACAGGCTTACTTACAAGCCCTTAACCAACAATGCAGTTTTAAGAAAATACCTAAAAAATGTAAGAGAAAATAATAAAAATAATTAAAGAGCAGCAGTAAATAACAATAGCGGGACTATATACAGGGGATACCGGTACAGAGTCAATGTGTCAACGTGCGGGGGCACCGGTGTAGAGGTAATTGAGGTAATTATCTACATGTAGGAAGAGTTATTAAAGTGGCTATGCATAGATAATAACAGAGATAGCATTAGCTTGGGGGGGCAATGCAAATAGTGTCACGACTTCCACCGCATCGCCAGCCTACTAGCCATCACCGATCCATGTTTTCTTTTCCATTTGTTTTGTCTTTGGTTCATTCACACCTGGTTTTTATTTGCTTTAATTTCTGTGTGTATATTTACCCCTGTTTCCCCGCTTAGGTTTGTGCTGGGTTATTTTTCTTGTTGCTTGTGGAGGCTTCCCTCAGTGTTGTCACGTTCCTGACCTGTTTTCCTTTGTCTTGTATTTATTTAGTTGGTCAGGGCGTGAGTTGGGTGGGTTTGTCTATGTGTAGTGTTTAGTGTCAGCACTATTTGTTTGAATAGCTTCACGGTCGTCTGTTTGTTGTTTTTGTTCGTTTGTTCGTCTTCATAATAAAAAGAAGATGACGTTCTATCACGCTGCGCCTTGGTCCACTCTGCCTCATTACAACGATCGTGACAAGTGTATTACGCTTGTGGTTATTATAGTAAGGTGGGTTGTGTTTTTGCGCCTTACAGGAGTACTGTTAGTTCCCATTGTTTTGGGGTATTGTACTGTACCATGTTTTTGGACTTGCCCAGATTAATATATACACTCCACTGACATCTCTGCTCTCCTGCGTTTGACTCCTCACCTACCTTCAGTATGTAAACGCAACAAATAGTCTGGGTAGCCATTCGATTTGCTGTTCAGGAGTCTTATGGCTTGGGGGTAGAAGCTGTTTAGAAGCTTCTTAGACAAAGACTTGGCGCTCCGGCACCGCTTGCAGTGCGGTAGCAGAGAGAACAGTCTATGACTAGGGTGGCTGTCTTTGACAATTTTTAGGGCTTTCCTCTGACACCACCTGGTATAGGGGCCCTAAATGGCAGGAAGCTTGGCACCAGTGATGTACTGGGCCATATGCACTACCCTCTGTAGTGCCTTGCGGTCGGAGGCTGAGAAGTTGCCATGCCAGGCAGTGACTCAACCCGTCAGGATGCTCTCGATGGTGCAGCTGTAAAACCTTTTGAGGATCTGAGGACCCATGCCAAATCTTTTCAGTCTCCTGAGGGGGAATAGGTTTTGTTATGCCCTCTTCATGACTGTCTTGTTGTGCTTGGACCATGTTAGTTTGTTGGTGATGTGGACGCCAAGGAACTTGAAGCTCTCCACCTGCTCCACTACAGCCCCGTCGATGAGAATGGGGGCGTGCTCAGTCCTCCTTTTCCTGTAGCCCACGATCAGCTCCTTTGTCTCGATCACGTTGAGGGAGAGGTTGTTGTCCTTGCACCATACGGTCAGGTCTCTGACCTCCTCCCTACAGGCTGTCTCAACGTTGTCGATGTTAAGGCCTACCACTGTTGTGTCATAAGTAAACTTAATGATGGTGTTGCTCGTGCCTGGCCGTGCAGTCATGTGTGAACAAGGAGTACAAGAGGGGACTGAGCACACACCCCTGAGGGACCCCCGTGTTGAGGATCAGCGTGGCGGATGTGTTGTTACCTACCCTCACCACCTGGGGGCGGCCCGTCAGAAAGTCCAGGATCTGGTTGCAGAGGGAGAAGTTAAGTCCCGGGGTCCTTAGATTAATGATGAGCTTTAAAGGCACTATGGTGTTGAACACTGATCGGAAGTCAATGAATAGCATTCTCATGTAGGTGTTCCTTTTGTCCAGATGGGAAAGGGCAGTGTGGAGTTCAATAGAGATTTCATTATCTGTGGATCTGTTGGTGCAGTGTGCAAATCGGAGGGGGGTCTAGGGTTTCTGGGATAATGGTGTTGATGTGAGCCATGACCAGCCTTTCAAAGCATGTCCTGGCTACAGATGTGAGTGCTACAGGTCGGTAGTCATTTTGGCAGGTTACCTTAGTGTTCTTGGGCACAGGGACTATGGTGGTCTGCTTGAAACATGTTGGTATTACATACTTAGACAGGGAGAGGTTGAAAATGTCAGTGAAGACACTCGCCAGTTGTTAAGAACTCCGGGCGCACCCCCTAAAACTCTAGGGGAGGGTCTGGGTGGGCGTCTGTCCGCGGTGGCGGCTCTGGCGCGGGACGTGGACCCCACCTTAACAATGTCTTTGTCCGCCTCCTTACTCGCCCCCGTGGCCTCCTCCTAGCAACCACACTCCATGTCAATCCCACTATACCAAAGGGCAGCACCGGACTGAGGGGCAGCACCGGACTGAGGGGCAGCATCAGACTGAGGGGCAGATCCTGGCTGGCGGGCGGCTCCGGGCGGATCCTGGCTAGCTGGCTCTGGCGGATCCTGGCTGGCTGGCTCTGGCGGATCCTGGCTGGCTGGCTCTGGCGGATCCTGGCTGGACAACTCTGGCGGATCCTGGCTGGACGGCTCTGGCGGATCCTGTCTGGCGGACGGCACTGGCTGCTCCTGTCTGGCGGACGGCACTGGCTGCTCCTGTCTGGCGGACGGCACTGGCAGCTCAGACAGCGCTGGGCAGGCAGGCAGGCAGTTCAGACAGCGCTGGGCAGGCAGGCAGCTCAGACAGCGCTGGGCAGGCAGGCAGCTCAGACAGTGCTGGGCAGGCAGGCAGTTCAGACAGCGCTGGGCAGATGAGAGCAACTGGAGAGAGAACCCGGAGAGACAGCCTGGTACGGGGGGCTGCCACCGGAGGACTGGTACGTGAAGGTGGCACCGGGTATACCGGACCGTGAAGGAGTACATGCGCTCTTGAGCACCGAGCCTGCCCAACCTTACCAGGTTGAATGGTCCCCGTAGCCCTGCCAGTGCGGCGAGGTGGAATAGCCCGCACTGGGCTATGCTGGCGAACCGGGGACACCATTTGTAAGGCTGGTGCCATGTACGCCGGCCCGAGGAGACGCACTGGAGACCAGATGCGTTGGGCCGGCTTCATGACACCCGGCTCGATGCCCAACCTAGCACTACCAGTGCGGCGAGGTGGAATAGCCCGCACTGAGCTAAGCACGCGTACTGGGGACACCGTGCGCTTCACCGCATAACACGGTGTCTGACCAGTACGACGCCCTCTCACTCCACGGTAAGCACGGGGAGTTGGCTCAGGTATCCTACCCGGCTTTGCCACACTCCGCGTGTGCCCCCCCCAATAAATTTTTGGGTCTGACTCTCGGGCTCCCAACCGCGTCGCCGCGCTGCCTCCTCATACCAACGCCTCTCTGCCTTCGCTGCCTCCAACTCCACCTTGGGACGGCGATATTCCCCTGGCTGAGCCCAGGGTCCTTTGCCGAACAGGATCTCTTCCCAAGTCCAGGAGTCCTGTGTCTGCTGCTGCTGTCGCTGTCGCTGCCCTTTTCCACTCCGCTTGGTCCTTTGGTGGTGGGTGTTTCTGTAACGGCTGATTTCCTCCTCTTCGATTGAAGAGGAGGTGTAGGGATCGGACCAAGACGCAGAGTGGAAAGTGTCCATAATTTATTATAAATAAACTGAACACTAACATGAAACAAAATAAGAAATAGAAAACAACCGAAAAACAGTCCCGTGTGGTACGAATACTGACACGAAAGACAAACACCCACAAACACACACGTGAACCCCGGCTG